>NC_091287.1:453197672-453498506 GCF_032444005.1 Ranitomeya imitator | reverse complement strand
CTGAAGATAGAAGTTCAGGAAAGGCAACCTGGAGAACACCTTGGAGTGGAACACACCATCTCTCTACACCCCATACCCAATTTGTAGGCCTAATGCAGTGTAGTTTTCAACAACTACTAAACGAGAGTCGGAAGATCGAAGCAATGTGGACGAAACCTGGGGAACACCTTGGAGTGTAACACACCGTCTCTCTACACCCCATACCCAATTTGTAGGCCTAATGCAGTGTAGTTTTCTACAACTACTAAACGAGAGTCGGAAGACCGAAGCAATGTGGACGAAACCTGGGGAACACCTTGGAGTGGAACACACCATCTCTCTACACCCCATACCCAATTTGTAGGCCTAATGCAGTGTAGTTTTCTACAACTACTAAACGAGAGCATGAAGATCGAAGCAATGGAGAGGAAACCTGGGGAACACCTTGGAGTGGAACACACCATCTCTCTACACCCCATACCGAATTTGTAGGCCTAATGCAGCGTAGTTTCCAACAACTACTAAACGAGAGCATGAAGATCGAAGCTCAGGAAAGGCAACCTGGAGAACACCTTGGAGTGGAACACACCATCTCTCTACACCCCATACCCAATTTGTAGGCCTAATGCAGCGTAGTTTCCAACAACTACTAAACGAGAGCATGAAGATCGAAGCAATGGCGAGGAAACCTGGGGAACACCTTGGAGTGGAACACACCATCTCTCTACACCCCATACCCAATTTGTAGGCCTAATGCAGCGTAGTTTCCAACAACTACTAAACGAGAGCATGAAGATCGAAGCTCAGGAAAGGAAACCTGGAGAACACCTTGGAGTGGAACACACCATCTCTCTACACCCCATACCCAATTTGTAGGCCTAATGCAGCGTAGTTTCCAACAACTACTAAACGAGAGCATGAAGATCGAAGCAATGGAGAGGAAACCTGGGGAACACCTTGGAGTGGAACACACCATCTCTTTACACCCCATACCCAATTTGTAGGCCTAATGCAGCATAGTTTCCAACAACTACTAAACGAGAGCATGAAGATCGAAGCAATGGCGATGAAACCTGGGGAACACCTTGGAGTGGAACACACCATCTCTCTACACCCCATACCCAATTTGTAGGCTTAATGCAGCGTAGTTTCCAACAACTACTAAACGAGAGCATGAAGATTGAAGCTCAGGAAAGGCAACCTGGAGAACACCTTGGAGTGGAACACGCCATCTCTCTACACCCCATACCCAATTTGTAGGCCTAATGCAGTGTAGTTTTCTACAACTACTAAACGAGAGCATGAAGATCGAACCAATGGCGATGAAACCTGGGGAACACCTTGGAGTGGAACACACCATCTCTCTACACCCCATACCCAATTTGTAGGCCTAATGCAGCGTAGTTTCCAACAACTACTAAACGAGAGCATGAAGATTGAAGCTCAGGAAAGGCAACCTGGAGAACACCTTGGAGTGGAACACACCATCTCTCTACACCCCATACCCAATTTGTAGGCCTAATGCAGCGTAGTTTCCAACAACTACTAAACGAGAGCATGAAGATTGAAGCTCAGGAAAGGCAACCTGGAGAACACCTTGGAGTGGAACACACCATCTCTCTACACCCCATACCCAATTTGTAGGCCTAATGCAGCGTAGTTTCCAACAACTACTAAACGAGAGCATGAAGATTGAAGCTCAGGAAAGGCAACCTGGAGAACACCTTGGAGTGGAACACACCATCTCTCTACACCCCATACCCAATTTGTAGGCCTAATGCAGCGTAGTTTCCAACAACTACTAAACGAGAGCATGAAGATTGAAGCTCTGGAAAGGCAACCTGGAGAACACCTTGGAGTGGAACACACCATCTCTCTACACCCCATACCCAATTTGTAGGCCTAATGCAGCGTAGTTTCCAACAACTACTAAACGAGAGCATGAAGATTGAAGCTCAGGAAAGGCAACCTGGAGAACACCTTGGAGTGGAACACACCATCTCTCTACACCCCATACCCAATTTGTAGGCCTAATGCAGCGTAGTTTCCAACAACTACTAAACGAGAGCATGAAGATTGAAGCTCAGGAAAGGCAACCTGGAGAACACCTTGGAGTGGAACACACCATCTCTCTACACCCCATACCCAATTTGTAGGCCTAATGCAGCGTAGTTTCCAACAACTACTAAACGAGAGCATGAAGATTGAAGCTCAGGAAAGGCAACCTGGAGAACACCTTGGAGTGGAACACACCATCTCTCTACACCCCATACCCAATTTGTAGGCCTAATGCAGCGTAGTTTCCAACAACTACTAAACGAGAGCATGAAGATCGAAGCAATGGCGATGAAACCTGGGGAACACCTTGGAGTGGAACACACCATCTCTCTACACCCCATACCCAATTTGTAGGCCTAATGCAGCGTAGTTTCCAACAACTACTAAACGAGAGCATGAAGATTGAAGCTCAGGAAAGGCAACCTGGAGAACACCTTAGTAACATAGTAACATAGTTAGCAAGGCCGAAAAAAGACATTTGTCCATCCAGTTCAGCCTATATTCCATCATAATAAATCCCCAGATCTACGTCCTTCTACAGAACCTAATAATTGTATGATACAATATTGTTCTGCTCCAGGAAGACATCCAGGCCTCTCTTGAACCCCTCGACTGAGTTCGCCATCACCACCTCCTCAGGCAAGCAATTCCAGATTCTCACTGCCCTAACAGTAAAGAATCCTCTTCTATGTTGGTGGAAAAACCTTCTCTCCTCCAGACGCAAAGAATGCCCCCTTGTGCCCGTCACCTTCCTTGGTATAAACAGATCCTCAGCGAGATATTTGTATTGTCCCCTTATATACTTATACATGGTTATTAGATCGCCCCTCAGTCGTCTTTTTTCTAGACTAAATAATCCTAATTTCGCTAATCTATCTGGGTATTGTAGTTCTCCCATCCCCTTTATTAATTTTGTTGCCCTCCTTTGTACTCTCTCTAGTTCCATTATATCCTTCCTGAGCACCGGTGCCCAAAACTGGACACAGTACTCCATGTGCGGTCTAACTAGGGATTTGTACAGAGGCAGTATAATGCTCTCATCATGTGTATCCAGACCTCTTTTAATGCACCCCATGATCCTGTTTGCCTTGGCAGCTGCTGCCTGGCACTGGCTGCTCCAGGTAAGTTTATCATTAACTAGGATCCCCAAGTCCTTCTCCCTGTCAGATTTACCCAGTGGTTTCCCATTCAGTGTGTAATGGTGACATTGATTCCTTCTTCCCATGTGTATAACCTTACATTTATCATTGTTAAACCTCATCTGCCACCTTTCAGCCCAAGTTTCCAACTTATCCAGATCCATCTGTAGCAGAATACTATCTTCACTTGTATTAACTGCTTTACATAGTTTTGTATCATCTGCAAATATCGATATTTTACTGTGTAAACCTTCTACCAGATCATTAATGAATATGTTGAAGAGAACAGGTCCCAATACTGACCCCTGCGGTACCCCACTGGTCACAGCGACCCAGTTAGAGACTATACCATTTATAACCACCCTCTGCTTTCTATCACTAAGCCAGTTACTAACCCATTTACACACATGTTCCCCCAGACCAAGCATTCTCATTTTGTGTACCAACCTCTTGTGCGGCACGGTATCAAACGCTTTGGAAAAATCGAGATATACCACGTCCAATGACTCACCGTGGTCCAGCCTATAGCTTACCTCTTCATAAAAACTGATTAGATTGGTTTGACAGGAGCGATTTCTCATAAACCCATGCTGATATGGAGTTAAACAGTTATTCTCATTGAGATAATCCAGAATAACATCCCTCAGAAACCCTTCAAATATTTTACCAACAATAGAGGTTAGACTTACTGGCCTATAATTTCCTGGTTCACTTTTAGAGCCCTTTTTGAATATTGGCACCACATTTGCTATGCGCCAATCCTGCGGAACAGACCCTGTCGCTATAGAGTCCCTAAAAATAAGAAATAATGGTTTATCTATTACATTACTTAGTTCTCTTAGTACTCGTGGGTGTATGCCATCCGGACCCGGAGATTTATCTATTTTAATGTTATTTAGCCGGTTTCGCACCTCTTCTTGGGTTAGATTGGTGACCCTTAATACAGGGTTTTCATTGTTTCTTGGGATTTCACCTAGCATTTCATTTTCCACTGTGAATACCGTGGAGAAGAAGGTGTTTAATATGTTAGCTTTTTCCTCGTCATCTACAACCATTCTTTCCTTACTATTTTTTAAGGGGCCTACATTTTCAGTTTTTATTCTTTTACTATTGATATAGTTGAAGAACAGTTTGGGATTAGTTTTACTCTCCTTAGCAATGTGCTTCTCTGTTTCCTTTTTGGCAGCTTTAATTAGTTTTTTAGATAAAGTATTTTTCTCCCTATAGTTTTTTAGAGCTTCAATGGTGCCATCCTGCTTTAGTAGTGCAAATGCTTTCTTTTTACTGTTAATTGCCTGTCTTACTTCTTTGTTCCACCTTGGAGTGGAACACACCATCTCTCTACACCCCATACCCAATTTGTAGGCCTAATGCAGCGTAGTTTCCAACAACTACTAAACGAGAGCATGAAGATTGAAGCAATGGAGAGGAAACCTGGGGAACACCTTGGGGAGGCAGACACCGTTAGTAGGCCCTACCAAAGTTGTACACCCAATGCAGTTTTAAAATTCCTAGAGGCTGAAAACAAGACTATTGACGCTCAGCTTTTTTCAAAGGAACACAGCTGAATTGAGTGGCGCAGACAGACACAGGTAGTAGGACTCAAACAAAAATGTGGCTCACTGCAGCAGAAAAAAGTTACAGGGGTACACAAGCTGCAGTGCTCTGGGCAGTGGAGGACAATTTCAATAGTGAACCGCAGACAGACTTTGTACGCCTACTATTAAAAAAAGGATGCTCTATGCAATTATAAATAGGTTCCAGGGGTACACGGGCAGCAGTGGTGTGGTCAGTGGAGGCCTAGTGGAAGGAGTGACCGCAGACAGGCATCGAAGGCCTAAAATAATAACACATGGTTGTAGGCAATTTTAAATTGGTTCCAGGGGTACACGGGCAGCAGTGGCCTGGTCAGTGTAGTAGTAGTAGAAAGAACGGACCGCAGACAGGCATCGAAGGCCTAAAATAAAAAAATTGGGCTGGCTGTAGGCAATTTTAAATTGGTTCCAGGGGTACACGGGCAGCAGTGGTGTGGTCAGTGGAGGCCTAGTGGAAGGAGTGACCGCAGACAGGCATCGAAGGCCTAAAATAATAACACATGGCTGTAGGCAATTTTAAATTGGTTCCAGGGGTACACGGGCAGCAGTGGTGTGGTCAGTGGAGGCCTAGTGGAAGGAGTGACCGCAGACAGGCATCGAAGGCCTAAAATAAAAAAATTGGGCTGGCTGTAGGCAATTTTAAATTGGTTCCAGGGGTACACGGGCAGCAGTGGTGTGGTCAGTGGAGGCCTAGTGGAAGGAGTGACCGCAGACTGGCATCGAAGGCCTAAAATAATAACACATGGCTGTAGGCAATTTTAAATTGGTTCCAGGGGTACACAGGCAGCAGTGGCCTGGTCAGTGTAGTAGTAGTAGAAAGAACGGACCGCAGACAGGCATCGAAGGCATAAAATAAAAAAATTGGGCTGGCTGTAGGCAATTTTAAATTGGTTCCAGGGGTACACGGGCAGCAGTGGTGTGGTCAGTGGAGGCATAGTGGAAGGAGTGACCGCAGACAGGCTTCGAAGGCCTAACATAACAAAAATGTCAATACAATGGTATTGTCAGTGGCAGGCATTGAAGGATGTCAGCGCATAGACTAAACATTGGTGGAGCTGTGAGATAATTTTGCAAGTGGTAGAGCATTGTTTGAGCTGGGGGGGGGAACTGTCTTGTGGCCGGCGGTACAGGCCCAGGGCCCCTCATATTACAACGGTGTGTCTGACATTGGGTGCGCACCACCACCGCCAGAGACACTTTATTGTACTAGGAGGGACCCAGTGGCAGTGCCGTCGACCAAAAGCGGGCACACCCACCTCTTCAGACAAACAGCACTCTCACGGGTGCTGTCGCCAAGTGTCGATACCACGGCCCCGTGTGGGGAGTTTGGCCATTTAGTGAGGTGTAAACATGTCGTATGCTGGACAATCAGGTGCAGAAAATTACGAGATTGGAAAAGGCATTCAGAATAGTCCACAGGCAAGACCTTTTCATAGGAAAGCTAGGTGTCAGCCGGGCAAGGTGGGGCAAAAGATTTCGAAATCCAGTTGTGGTTCATTTTAATGAAGGTTAGATCATCTACATTTTGGGTAGCCAGACGAGTCCTTTTTTCTGTTAGTATTGAACCTGCAGCACTGAATACTCTTTCTGATAGGACACTAGCTGCCGGGCAAGCAAGCTCCTGCAATGCATATTCTGCCAATTCTGGCCAGGTGTCTAATTTTGATGCCCAGTAATCAAATGGGAATGACGGTTGAGGGAGAACATCGATAAGGGATGAAAAATAGTTTGTAACCATACTGGACAAATGTTGTCTCCTGTCACTTTGAATTGATGCTGCAGTACCTGTCCTGTCTGCGGTCATAGCAAAATCACTCCACAACCTGGTCAGAAAACCCCTCTGGCCAACGCCACTTCTGATTTCTGCCCCTCTAACTCCTCTGGTCTGCTGGCCCCTGCAGCTCGTGTGAGAACGATCACGGGCGCTGTGTGCAGGGAATGCCAGAAGCAAACGGTCAACAAGAGTTGATTGTTTGGTTGCTAATATTAGTTCCAAGTTCTCATGTGGCATTATATTTTGCAATTTGCCTTTATAGCGAGGATCAAGGAGGCAGGCCAACCAGTAATCGTCATCGTTCATCATTTTAGTTATGCGTGTGTCCCTTTTGAGGATACGTAAGGCATAATCCGCCATGTGGGCCAAAGTTCCAGTTCTCAAATCTGCGGTTGTGCTTGGTTGAGGGGCAGTTTCAGGCAAATCCACGTCACTTGTGTCCCTCCAAAAACCAGAACCCGGCCTTGCCGCGCCACCAATTTCCAGTGGCCCCGGAAAAGCTTCCTCATTAAAAATATAATCATCCCCATCATCCTCCTCGTCCTCCTCCTCCTCTTCGCCCGCTAACTCGTCCTGTACACTGCCCTGGCCAGACAATGGCTGACTGTCATCAAGGCTTTCCCCTTTCCTCAGCTGCAGACGCCTGATCCTTTATGTGCGTCAAACTTTGCATCAGCAGACGCATTAGGGGGATGCTCATGCTTATTATGGCGTTGTCTGCACTAACCAGCCGTGTGCATTCCTCAAAACACTGAAGGACTTGACACATGTCTTGAATCTTCGACCACTGCACACCTGACAACTCCATGTCTGCCATCCTACTGCCTGCCCGTGTATGTGTATCCTCCCACAAAAACATAACAGCCCACCTCTGTTCGCACAGTCTCTGAAGCATGTGCAGTGTTGAGTTCCACCTTGTTGCAATGTCTATGATTAGGCGATGCTGGGGAAGGTTCAAAGAACGCTGATAGGTCTGCATACGGCTGGAGTGTACGGGTGAACGGCGGATATGTGAGCAAAGTCCACGCACTTTGAGGAGCAGGTCGGATAACCCCGGATAACTTTTCAGGAAGCACTGCACCACCAGGTTTAAGGTGTGAGCCAGGCAAGGAATGTGTTTCAGTTGGGAAAGGGAGATGGCAGCCATGAAATTCCTTCCGTTATCACTCACTACCTTGCCTGCCTCAAGATCTACAGTGCCCAGCCACGACTGCGTTTCTTTCTGCAAGAACTCGGACAGAACTTCCGCGGTGTGTCTGTTGTCGCCCAAACACTTCATAGCCAATACAGCCTGCTGACGTTTGCCAGTAGCTGCCCCATAATGGGAGACCTGGTGTGCAACAGTGGCAGCTGCGGATGGAGTGGTTGTGCGACTGCGGTCTGTGGACGAGCTCTCGCTTCTGCAGGAGGACGAAGAGGAGGAGGAGGGGGTGCGAACGGCTACAGCCAACTGTTTCCTAGACCGTGGGCTAGGCAGAACTGTCCCAAACTTGCTGTCCCCTGTGGACCCTGCATCCACAACATTCACCCAGTGTGCCGTGATGGACACGTAACGTCCCTGGCCATGCCTACTGGTCCATGCATCTGTTGTCAGGTGCACTTTTGTGCTCACAGATTGCCTGAGTGCATGGACGATGCGCTCTTTAACATGCTGGTGGAGGGCTGGGATGGCTTTTCTGGAAAAAAAGTGTCGACTGGGTAGCTCGTAGCGTGGTACAGCGTAGTCCATCAGGGCTTTGAAAGCTTCGCTTTCAACTAACCGGTAGGGCATCATCTCTAACGAGATTAGACTAGCTATGTGGGCGTTCAAACCCTGTGTACGCGGATGCGAGGCTAAGTACTTCCTTTTTCTAACCATAGTCTCATGTAGGGTGAGCTGGACTGGAGAGCTGGAGATCGTGGAACTAGCGGGGGTGCCGGTGGACATGGCAGACTGAGAGACGGTGGGAGATGGTATTGTTGCCGCCGGTGCCCTAGATGCAGTGTTTCCTACTACGAAACTGGTGATTCCCTGACCCTGACTGCTTTGGCCTGGCAAAGAAACCTGCACAGATACTGCAGGTGGTGCGGAAAATGGTGGCCCTACACTGCCGGAAGGGATGTTGCGTTGCTGACTAGCTTCATTGGCCGAGGGTGCTACAACCTTAAGGGACGTTTGGTAGTTAGTCCAGGCTTGCAAATGCATGGTGGTTAAATGTCTATGCATGCAACTTGTATTGAGACTTTTCAGATTCTGTCCTCTGCTTAAGGTAGTTGAACATTTTTGACAGATGACTTTGCGCTGATCAATTGGATGTTGTTTAAAAAAATGCCAGACTGCACTCTTTCTAGCATCGGATACCTTTTCTGGCATTGCAGACTGAGCTTTAACCGGATGGCCACGCTGTCCTCCAACAGGTTTTGGCTTTGCCACGCGTTTTGGGCAAGATACGGGCCCGGCAGATGGAACCTGTTGCGATGTTGATGCCTGCTGCGGCCCCTCCTCCTCCGCTTCAGAACTGCTGCCGCCTGCACCCTGTTCCCCCAATGGCTGCCAATCGGGGTCAAGAACTGGGTCATCTATTACCTCTTCTTGTAGCTCGTGTGCAACTTCGTCTGTGTCACCGTGTCGGTCGGTGGTATAGCGTTCGTGATGGGGCAACATAGTCTCATCAGGGTCTGATTCTTGATCATTACCCTGCGAGGGCAATGTTGTGGTCTGAGTCAAAAGACCAGCATAGTAGTCTGGCTGTGGCTGTGCATCAGTGCACTCCATGTCAGATTCAACTTGTAATGGGCATGGACTGTTAACTGCTTCACTTTCTAAGCCAGGGACGGTATGTGTAAAGAGATCCATGGAGTAACCCGTTGTGTCGCCTGCTGCATTCTTCTCTGTTGTTGTTTTTGCTGAAGAGGACAAGGAAGCGACTTGTCCCTGACCGTGAACATCCACTAACGACGCGCTGCTTTGACATTTACCAGTTTCACGAGAGGAGGCAAAAGAGCTAGAGGCTGAGTCAGCAAGATAAGCCAAAACTTGCTCTTGCTGCTCCGGCTTTAAAAGCGGTTTTCCTACTCCCAGAAAAGGGAGCGTTCGAGTCCTTGTGTAGCCAGACGACGAACCTGGCTCCACAGCTTCAGACTTAGGTGCAATATTTTTTTTCCCACGACCAGCTGATGCTCCACCACTACCACTACCCTCATTACCAGCTGACAATGAACGCCCCCGGCCACGACCTCTTCCACCAGACTTCCTCATTGTTTTAAAAACGTAACCAAACTAACGGTATTTGTTGCTGTCACACAACTTACACGGTGAGCTATAACTTCAGTATGATTTAGCTACCCCTTTACAGGTGAGTGAGACCACAACGAAAATCAGGCACAATGCTACACACTCTGTTGTTGGTGGCAACAAATGAGAGAGATGCCACACAAGCAGGACTGTCACTGAAGCACAAATGTAAATATTAATCTCCCACTGATTTGATTTTTTTTTTTTTCAGGGAGACTTTAGGAAAAAAAAAAAAATAGAAAAAATGATTTTTTTCAGGAAGATTTTAGAAACCAAATAAAATAAAATGATTTTTTCAGGGAGAATTTAGAAAACAAATAAACCAAAAAAAGGCTTTCTATGGCCCACTGAGTGAGAGATGACGCACACAGGAGTCAGGAGTGGCACACAAGCCCAGAGGCCAATATTTATCTCCCACTGATTGATGTAGTGATTTTTTCAGGTACATTTTGGAACCCAAATCAAGCTAAAAAAATAATAGGCTTTCTATGGCCCACAATTGGAGAGAGAGAGAGAGATGCCACACCCAGGAGTCAAGACTGGCACACAAGCCCAGAGGCCAATATTTATCTCCCACTGATTGATGTAGTGATTTTTTCAGGTAGATTTTGGAACCCAAATCAAGCTAAAAAAATAATAGGCTTTCTATGGCCCACAATTGGAGAGAGAGAGAGAGAGATGGCACACCCAGGAGTCAAGACTGGCACACAAGCAGAAAGGGCAATATTAATCTCCCACTGATTTGATTTTTTTTTTTTTTTCAGGGAGACTTTAGGAAAAAAAAATAATAGAATAAAATGATTTTTTCAGGAAGAATTTAGAAACCAAATAAAATAAAATGATTTTTTCAGGGAGAATTTAGAAAACAAATAAACCAAAAAAAGGCTTTCTATGGCCCACTGAGTGAGAGATGACGCACACAGGAGTCAGGAGTGGCACACAAGCCCAGAGGCCAATATTTATCTCCCACTGATTGATGTTGTGATTTTTTCAGGTAGATTTTGGAACCCAAATCAAGCTAAAAAAATAATAGGTTTTCTATGGCCCACAATTGGAGAGAGAGAGAGAGAGATGGCACACCCAGGAGTCAAGACTGGCACACAAGCAGAAAGGGCAATATTAATATCCCACTGATTTGATTTTTTTTTTTTTCAGGGAGACTTTAGGAAAAAAAAATAATAGAATAAAATGATTTTTTCAGGAAGAATTTAGAAACCAAATAAAATAAAATGATTTTTTCAGGGAGAATTTAGAAAACAAATAAAAGAAAAAATTGGCTTTCTATGGCCCACGGAGTGAGAGATGACGCACACAGGAGTCAGGAGTGGCACACAAGCCCAGAGGCCAATATTGTTCTCCCAATGATTGATGTAGTGATTTTTTCAGGTAGATTTTGGAACCCAAATCATGCTAAAAAAATAATAGGCTTTCTATGGCCCACAATTGGAGAGAGAGAGAGAGATGGCACACCCAGGAGTCAAGACTGGCACACAAGCAGAAAGGGCAATATTAATCTCCCACTGATTTGATTTTTTTTTTTTTTCCAGGGAGACTTTAGAAAAAAAAAATAATAAAAAAAAAATGATTTTTTCAGGAAGAATTTAGAAACCAAATAAAATAAAAATGATTTTTTTCAGGGAGAATTTATAAAACAAATAAAACAAAAAATAGGCTTTCTATGGCCCACTGAGTGAGAGATGACGCACACAGGAGTCAGGAGTGGCACACAAGCCCAGAGGCCAATATTTATCTCCCACTGATTGATTTATTGATTTTTTCAGGTAGAATTTAGAACCCAAATCAACCAAAAAAATAAATAGGCTTTCTATGGCCCACTATTTGTGAGAGAGATGGCACGTTCAGGACTGGCACACAAGCCCAGAGGCCAATATTAACCCCTTTCTGCCATCAGACGTACTATTCCGTCCATGTGGGGTGGGCTTTACTTCCCAAGGACGGAATAGTACGTCATGCCCTTTAATGCGACACTGCGACTTAAGTCGCAGTGATCGCATTAAAATTCCGACGCCATCTTACCTGCAGGAAGATGGTGTCGGCATCCTAGGGCCTGTCGCCGCCCCCCCGGCCTCCCGATCGCTGTGATTGGCTGCTCAATTCTGAGCAGCCAATCGCAGCCTTTCTCATTGTTTCAGCCAATCAATTTGGCTGAAACAGTGAGGTCCCAGCCTAGGATCGAGTACCGATGTACTCGATCCTAGGCCAGTGCCTGGCAGTGCCAGGCATGGGCCCACACCCCCCCAGGATTGGCGCAATCGAGATCGATCGATCGCGCCGATCGCAGGGCACAGCGGCGGTGTTACCGCTCTGTGCCCTGCCTGTCCCTGCGCGCTCTGCAGCCCCGGACCATGGCTCCGGATCCCCTGCCATGGCTCCGGAGCATTCAACGCTGATTGGCGCGATCGACGATCACATCGATCGCGCCAATCGCAGGACACAGCGGCGGTGTTACCGCCGCTGTTACCGCCGCTGTGTCCTGCCTACCTGCGCGCTCTGCAGCCCCCTGTTCCCTGCCTCTGGACCGGCATCCTTCTAGTCTGATTGGCGCGATCGATGTGATCGTCGATCGCGCCAATCACAGGGCACAGCAGCGGTGTGACCGCGCTGTGCCCTGATGGTGACCTGCCGGTGACCTGCCTGTCACCTGCCTGTCACCTGCTGGTGACCTGCTGGTGACCTGCCTATGATCGGAGCTGTGAGCTCCGATCATAGGCTGGTGCATAGCAACACCAGCGTCACCAGGGCCTTCTTTGATTGGTGGGATCGATGTGATCATCGATCCCACCAATCACAGGTCACAGCAGCGGTGTGACCGCTCTGTGACCTGTCTCACCTGCCCCTGACCTGTGTAACTGCTCTGAAGGAATCCTCACACTTGGTGAGGATTCCTTCAGAGCGGTCACGCTGCGAGATCCCCTCCTGTGCTGAGACTTGTGGTGCCACAGTAGCCTGTGACACCACAATTCTTGCTAAAGAAAGAAGAGAGAAGAGAGAAGAAAGAAGAGAGACTACAAACCGTAAGTGTTGATACCCCGGTCCCGGCCCGATCTCTATTCATTCTCCCATCCCCCCTTCTCCCATCCCCCCTTCTCCCATCCCCCCTTCTCCCATCCCCCCTTCTCCCATCCCCCTCCTTGCGCCGTATCCGTGCCCAAATTTAGCAGCCGCCGAGCGTTGATTGGTGACGCAGTTCACCTATCAACACTCGTGCTCGCTTTTTTTTCACCCCCTTAGCGCCGCCGAGCGTTGATTGGTGACGCAGTTCCCCTATCAACACTCGTGCTTACTTTTTTTTCCCCATCCCCGTGCGCTCCCCCAGCCGCCGCGTCTAATCCGTGCCTTTTCTTTTTTTTTTTCACCATCCCCGTGCGCTCCCCCAGCCGCTGCGTCTAATCCGTGCCTTTTCTTTTTTTTTTTCCCCATCCCCGTGCGCTCCCCCAGCCGCTGCGTCTAATCCGTGTCTTTCCTTTTTTTTTTTTTCCCCCATCCCCTTGCGCTCCCCCAGCCGCCGCGTTTAATTTGTGCCTTCCCTTTTCTTTTCTTTTTTCCCATCTCCGTGCGCTCCCCCAGCCGCTGCGTCTAATCCGTGCCTTTTCTTTTTTTTTTTCACCATCCCCGTGCGCTCCCCCAGCCGCTGCGTCTAATCCGTGCCTTTTCTTTTTTTTTTTCCCCATCCCCGTGCGCTCCCCCAGCCGCTGCGTCTAATCCGTGTCTTTCCTTTTTTTTTTTTTCCCCCATCCCCTTGCGCTCCCCCAGCCGCCGCGTTTAATTTGTGCCTTCCCTTTTCTTTTCTTTTTTCCCATCTCCGTGCGCTCCCCCAGCCGCTGCGTCTAATCCGTGCCTTTTCTTTTTTTTTTTCCCCCATCCCCTTGCGCTACCCCAGCCGCCGCGTGTAATCTGTGCCTTCCCTTTTCTTTCTTTTTTTTTTTTTTCCCATCTCTGTGCGCTCCCCCAGCCGCTGCGTCTAATCCGTGCCTTTCCTTTTTTTTTTTCCCCCCATCCCCTTGCGCTCCCCCAGCCGCCGCGTTTAACTTGTGCCTTCCCTTTTCTTTTTTCCCATCTCCGTGCGCTCCCCCAGCCGCTGCGTCTAATCCGTGCCTTTCCTTTTTTTTTTTTCCCCCATCCCCTTGCGCTCCCCCAGCCGCCGCGTTTAATTTGTGCCTTCCCTTTTCTTTTCTTTTTCCCATCTCCGTGCGCTCCCCCAGCCGCTGCGTCTAATCTGTGCCTTTTCTTTTTTTTTTTTCCCCCCATCCCCTTGCGCTCCCCCTGCCGCCGCGTCTAATCTGTGCCTTCCCTTTTCACATCCCCGTTCGCACACCCAGCAGCCGCCGAACTCTGATAAGTGAACCGTGTCACTTATCAGAGCTCTCGTGCCTGGCGTTTTTTCCACATCCCCGTTCGTACACCCAGCAGGCGCCGAAATTTGATAAGTGACGCGGTTCACTTATCAGAGCTAGGGCCTGCTGTATTAGACTTTTCCTTTCACAGGTATTTTTTTCTCCCCTTTGCTTTTTTTTTCCTTTAGCTTTTTCTTTTTAGAATAGTTTGCACCAAACACTATCCCCCCACACGTACACAGTTACCAATAAAGTACACAAAAGCACCATACTGACAAAAAAATGTCCCGTTCGTCCCGTTCGTCCCAACAGCGCTATTCAGCGGAGGAGGCATATGCTTTCCTTGCCTCCGACACTGATAGCGAGGGAGAGGATCCCACTTTTCTTTATTTTTCTGATTCTTCCTCATCCTCTTCCTCATCCTCTTCCCCCTCCTCATCTTCCTCCTCCGGCCCTGCGGAACCGCCACGCAGACGCCGCAGGACAGAAGAAGTGCCCATCATTCATGAAGATGAAGATGAGGCAGGGCCCACTCCTGAAGATGAACCAGCGCGCCCCTCTTCGGACCCCGTATGGACCTCGCCCCCCGAAAATTACGAGCCACTGATTCCTGATTTTGTGGCAGAATCAGGAATCAGGTTTGACACCACCGGTCTCACAGAAATAGACTTTTTCAAAGTCTTTTTCTCTGAGGATTTTGTTAACCTCATGGTGGAGCAAACTAATTTGTACGCTCGTCAATTTTTGGAGCAAAACACCGGTTCATCATATTCCAACTGGTCTCCTGTAGACGCAGTTGAGATGATGCAGTTTTGGGGCCTGATGCTTCATATGGGGCTCCTGAAGAAGCCAGAAGTTCGGCAATATTGGAGTGTTGATATTTTATTCAACACTCCAGTGTTCCGAATGGTCATGGTCCGAACGCGTTTTGAGGCCATCCACAAGTTCCTGCATTATTCCGATAATGCACAGTGTCCCGCACGAGATGACCCCAACTTTGACCGTCTGTTCAAAGTTCGGCCTGTCATCGAACACTTCAACAAAAAGTTCGGTGAAGTGTACGTGCCCAAAAGGGACATCTGCGTGGATGAGTCCTTGGTTCATTTTAAGGGGCGGCTCGGATTCCGTCAATACCTGCCCAGCAAGAGGGCCAGGTATGGAATCAAACTCTACAAGCTGTGTGAGAGTACCTCAGGGTACACCCACAGCTTTAGAGTCTACGAGGGGAAGGACAGCAGGATTGAACCGCCTGAGTGTCCCCCTGTCCTGGGAGTGAGTGGGAAAATAGTGTGGGATTTGGTGCACCCACTGCTGGATAAAGGTTATCACCTCTACACTGATAACTTTTATTCCAGCATCCCACTCTACAAATCCCTCTCTGCGCGAGGTACCGCAGCCTGCGGTACTGTCCGCAAAAATCAGAGAGGCCTCCCAAAGACGCTACTTGGGCAGATGCTCAGAAAAGGTGAGAGCAGAGCCCAATGTAGCGACCACCTGCTGGTGGTCAAGTACAAGGACAAGAGGGATGTCCTTCTCTTGACCACCATACACGGTGATGGCAGTGCCCTCAGCACTGTACGGGGTACCTCTACACAGGTCTGCAAACCGGACTGTGTACTGGGGTACAACAAAAACATGGGGGGCGTTGATCTCTCCGATCAACTCCTCCAACCATACAGTGCTTTGAGGAAGGCCAAGGTGTGGTACAAAAAGCTGTCCGTGCACATCGTACAAATGGCAATGCTCAACGCTTTCCTGCTGTCACGATGTGCACGCCACAGCGATACGTCGTACCTTCAGTTCCAGGAGGTAGTGGTTAAGGCCCTGTTATTTGGCACGAGGGAAGGAGCTGGCCCCAGTACTTCCGGAACTGAAGGTGCTCGTATCGTACCAGGTCAGCATTTCCCGGGGGAGGTCCCGCAAACTGCAAAAAGAGGTAAGTCGCAAAAAAGGTGCCGAGTGTGTTACAAAAGGGGAATACGCAAGGACACCATTTATCAATGCGACACCTGCCCCGAAAAACCTGGCCTGTGTATGAAGGATTGCTTCAGAGTGTACCACACCTCCATGCACTACTAATTTACTTTACAGTAGATTAGTTCCAAAAAGGGGGCACATCTATGTAAGTTCATTGGGGATCTAGTTTACAAAATGTCACTTGTGGTTTTTTTTTTACTGTTTGGGCACATCAGGGGCTCTGCAAACGGAACATGACGCCTGCAGACCATTCCATCAAAGTCTGCTTTCCAAAACGTCACCACATCCCTTCCGAGCCCCGACGTGTGCCCAAACAGTATTTTTTCCCACATGTGGGGTATCACCGTATTCAGGACAAATTGGACAACAACTTTTGGCGTCCAATTTCTCCTGTTACACTTGGGAAAATTAAAAATTGGGGACTAAATGATCATTTTTGTAGGAAAAAATAGGATATTTTATTTTCACGCCCGGGCGTTATAAATTTAAGTGAAACACTTGGGGGTTCAAAATTGTCACCACACACCTAGATAAGTTCCAAATTAGGTCTAGTTTCCAAAATGGGGTCACTTGTAGGGGATTTCTACTGTTCAGGCACATCAGGGGCTCTGCAAACAGAACATGATGTCCGCGTACCATTCCATCAAAGTCTGCTTTTCAAAACGTCACTACTTCCCTTCCGAGCCCCGAAGTGTACCCAAACAGTAGTTTTCTCCCACATGTGGGGTATCAGCGTACTCAGGACAAATTGGACAACAACTTTTGGGGTCCAATTTCTCCTGTTACACTTGGGAAAATTAAAAATTGGGGACTAAATGATCATTTTTGTGGGAAAAAATAGGGTTTTTTTTTTTCACGCCCGGGCATTATAAACTTTTGTGAAGCACTTGGGGGACAAAAGTGCTCACGACACATCTAGATAAGTTCCTTAAAGGGTCTTGTTTCCAAAATGGGGTCACTTGTGGGGGTTTTCCACTGTTTAGGCACATCAGAGCCTTGCCAAACGCAACATGGCGTCTGATCTCAATTCCAGACAATTTTAGCTTGAAAATGCCAAACGGCGCTCCTTTCCTTCTGAGCCCTGCCATGCGCCCAAACAGTGGTTCCCCCCTACATATGGGGTATAAGCGTACTCAGGACAAAGTGGACAACAACTTTTGGGGTCCAATTTCTCCTTTTACCCTTGAGAAAATAAAAAATTGGGGACTAAACGATCATGTTTGTGGAAAAAATAGGATTTTTTATTTTCACGCCCGGGCATTATAAACTTTCGTGAAGCACTTGGGGGATAAAAGTGCTCACGACACATCTAGATAAGTTCCTTAGGGGGTCTAGTTTCCAAAATGGGGTCACTTGTGGGGGTTTTCCACTGTTTAGGCACATCAGGGGCTCGCCAAACGCAACATGGCGTCTGATCTCAATTCCAGCCAATTTTAGCTTGAAAATGCCAAACGGCGCTCCTTTCCTTCTGAGCCCTGCCATGCGCCCAAACAGTGGTTCCCCCCTACATATGGGGTATAAGCGTACTCAGGACAAAGTGGACAACAACTTTTGGGGTCCAATTTCTCCTTTTACCCTTGAGAAAATAAAAAATTGGGGATTGAACGATCATGTTTGTGGAAAAAATAGGATTTTTTATTTTCACGCCCGGGCATTATAGACTTTCGTGAAGCACTTGGGGGATAAAAGTGCTCACGACACATCTAGATAAGTTGCTTAAAGGGTCTAGTTTCCAAAATGGGGTCACTTGTGGGGGTTTTCCACTGTTTAGGCACATCAGGGGCTTGCCAAAGCGACATGGCGTCCGATCTCAATTCCAGCCAATTTTAGCTTGAAAATGTCAAACGGCTCTCCTTTCCTTCTGAGCCCTGCCATGCGCCCAAACAGTGGTTCCCCCCTACATATGGGGTATCAGCGTACTCAGGACAAATTGGACAACAACTTTTGGGGTCCAATTTCTCCTTTTACCCTTGAGAAAATAAAAAATTGGGGACTAAACGATCATGTTTGTGGAAAAAATAGGATTTTTTATTTTCACGCCCGGGCATTATAAACTTTCGTGAAGCACTTGGGGGATAAAAGTGCTCACGACACATCTAGATAAGTTCCTTAGGGGGTCTAGTTTCCAAAATGGGGTCACTTGTGGGGGTTTTCCACTGTTTAGGCACATCAGGGGCTTGCCAAACGCAACATGGCGTCTGATCTCAATTCCAGCCAATTTTAGCTTGAAAATGCCAAACGGCGCTCCTTTCCTTCTGAGCCCTGCTATGCGCCCAAACAGTGGTTCCCCCCTACATATGGGGTATCAGCATACTCAGGACAAAGTGGACAACAACTTTTGGGGTCCAATTTCTCCTTTTACCCTTGAGAAAATAAAAAATTGGGGACTAAACGATCATGTTTGTGGAAAAAATAGGATTTTTTATTTTCACGCCCGGGCATTATAAACTTTCGTGAAGCACTTGGGGGATAAAAGTGCTCACGACACATCTAGATAAGTTCCTTAGGGGGTCTAGTTTCCAAAATGGGGTCACTTGTGGGGGTTTTCCACTGTTTAGGCACATCAGGGGCTTGCCAAACGCAACATGGCGTCTGATCTCAATTCCAGCCAATTTTAGCTTGAAAATGCCAAACAGCGCTCCTTTCCTTCTGAGCCCTGCCATGCGCCCAAACAGTGGTTCCCCCCTACATATGGGGTATCAGCATACTCAGGACAAAGTGGACAACAACTTTTGGGGTCCAATTTCTCCTTTTACCCTTGAGAAAATAAAAAATTGGGGACTAAACGATCATGTTTGTGGAAAAAATAGGATTTTTTATTTTCACGCCCGGGCATTATAAACTTTCGTGAAGCACTTGGGGGATAAAAGTGCTCACGACACATCTAGATAAGTTCCTTAGGGGGTCTAGTTTCCAAAATGGGGTCACTTGTGGGGGTTTTCCACTGTTTAGGCACATCAGGGGCTTGCCAAACGCAACATGGCGTCTGATCTCAATTCCAGCCAATTTTAGCTTGAAAATGCCAAACAGCGCTCCTTTCCTTCTGAGCCCTGCCATGCGCCCAAACAGTGGTTCCCCCCTACATATGGGGTATCAGCGTACTCAGGACAAAGTGGACAACAACTTTTGGGGTCCAATTTCTCCTTTTACCCTTGAGAAAATAAAAAATTGGGGACTAAACGATCATGTTTGTGGAAAAAATAGGATTTTTTATTTTCACGCCCGGGCATTATAGACTTTCGTAAAGCACTTGGGGGATAAAAGTTCTCACGACACATCTAGATAAGTTCCTTAGGGGGTCTAGTTTCCAAAATGGGGTCACTTGTGGTGGTTTTCCACTGTTTAGGCACATCAGGGGCTCGCCAAACGCGACATGGCGTCCGATCTCAATTCCAGCCGATTTTAGATTGAAAATGTCAAACGGCGCTCCTTTCCTTCTGAGCCCTGCCGTGCGCCCAAAAAGTGGTTCCCCCTCACATGTGGGGTATCAGCGTACTCAGGACAAATTGGACAACAACTTTTGAGGTCCATTTAATCTTTTTACCCTTGGGAAATTAAAAGAATTATTGCTGAAAGATCATTTTTGTGACTAAAAAGTAAAATGTTAATTTTTTCCTTACATGTTGCTTCTGCTGCTGTGAAACACCTGAAGGGTTAATCAACTTCTTGAATATGGTTTTGCGCACCTTGAGGGGTGCAGTTTTTAGAATGGTGTCACTTTTGGGTATTTTCTGCCATATAGACCCCTCAAAATGACTTCAAATGTGAGGTGGTCCTTAAAAAAATGGTTTTCTAAATTTTGTTGTAAAAATGAGAAATTGCTGGTCAACTTTTAACCCTTATAACTCCCTAACAGAAAAAAATTTTGGTTCCAAAATTGTGCTGATGTAAAGTAGACATGTGGGAAATGTTACTTATTAAGTATTTTGTGTGACATATCTCTGTGATTTAATTGCATAAAAATTCAAAGTTAGAAAATTGCGAAATTTTCAAAATTTTCGCCATATTTCCGTTTTTTTCACAAATAAACGCAGGTAATATCAAAGAAATTTTACCACTATCATGAAGTACAATATGTCACGAGAAAACAATGTCAGAATCACCGGGATCCGTTGAAGCGTTCCAGAGTTATAACCTCATAAAGGGACAGTGGTCAGAATTGTAAAAATTGGCCCGGTCCATAACGTGCAAACCACCCTTGGGGGTAAAGGGGTTAATCTCCCACTTTTTTTTTTTTTTCAGGGAAAATTTATAAACCCAATAAAAAAAATAATAAATAGGCTTTCTATGGCCCACTATCTGAGAGAGAGAGATGGCACGCTTAGGACTGGCACACAAGCCCAAAGGCCAATATTAATCTCCCTTTTTTTTTTCAGGGAGAATTTATAAAACCAAAAAAAAATAAATAAATAGGCTTTCTATGGCCCACTATTTGTGAGAGAGATGGCACGCTCAGGACTGGCACACAAGCCCAGAGGCCAATATTAATCTCCCACTTTTTTTTTTTTGTTCCAGGGAAAATTTATAAACCCAATAAAAAAAATAATAAATAGGCTTTCTATGGCCCACTATCTGAGAGAGAGAGATGGCACGCTTAGGACTGGCGCACAAGCCCAAAGGCCAATATTAATCTCCCACTGATTGATTTATTGATTTTTTCAGGTAGAATTTAGAACCCAAATAAAGCAAAAAAAAAAAAATAGGCTTTCTATGGCCCACTGAGTGAGTGATGATGCACACAGGAGTCAGGAGTGGCACACAAGCCCAGAGGCCAATATTGTTCTCCCAATGATTGATGTAGTGATTTTTTCAGGTAGATTTTGGAACCCAAATCAAGCTAAAAAAATAATAGGCTTTCTATGGCCCACAATTGGAGAGAGAGAGAGAGATGGCACACCCAGGAGTCAAGACTGGCACACAAGCAGAAAGGGCAATATTAATCTCCCACTGATTTGATTTTTTTTTTTTTTTCAGGGAGACTTTAGGAAAAAAAAATAATAGAATAAAATGATTTTTTCAGGAAGAATTTAGAAACCAAATAAAATAAAATGATTTTTTCAGGGAGAATTTAGAAAACAAATAAACCAAAAAAAGGCTTTCTATGGCCCACTGAGTGAGAGATGACGCACACAGGAGTCAGGAGTGGCACACAAGCCCAGAGGCCAATATTTATCTCCCACTGATTGATGTTGTGATGTTTTCAGGTAGATTTTGGAACCCAAATCAAGCTAAAAAAATAATAGGCTTTCTATGGCCCACAATTGGAGAGAGAGAGAGAGATGGCACACCCAGGAGTCAAGACTGGCACACAAGCAGAAAGGGCAATATTAATCTCCCACTGATTTGATTTTTTTTTTTTCCAGGGAGACTTTAGAAAAAAATAATAATAAAAAAAAAAATGATTTTTTCAGGAAGAATTTAGAAACCAAATAAAATAAAAATGATTATTTCAGGGAGAATTTATAAAACAAATAAAACAAAAAATAGGCTTTCTATGGCCGACTGAGTGAGAGATGACGCACACAGGAGTCAGGAGTGGCACACAAGCCCAGAGGCCAATATTTATCTCCCACTGATTGATTTATTGATTTTTTCAGGTAGAATTTAGAACCCAAATCAACCAAAAAAATAAATAGGCTTTCTATGGCCCACTATTTGTGAGAGAGATGGCACGTTCAGGACTGGCACACAAGCCCAGAGGCCAATATTAATCTCCCACTTTTTTTTTTTTTCAGGGAAAATTTATAAACCCAATAAAAAAAATAATAAATAGGCTTTCTATGGCCCACTATCTGAGAGAGAGAGATGGCACGCTTAGGACTGGCACACAAGCCCAAAGGCCAATATTAATCTCCCTTTTTTTTTTCAGGGAGAATTTATAAAACCAAAAAAAAAAAAATAAATAGGCTTTCTATGGCCCACTATTTGTGAGAGAGATGGCACGCTCAGGACTGGCACACAAGCCCAGAGGCCAATATTAATCTCCCACTTTTTTTTTTTGTTCCAGGGAAAATTTATAAACCCAATAAAAAAAATAATAAATAGGCTTTCTATGGCCCACTTTCTGAGAGAGAGAGATGGCACGCTTAGGACTGGCACACAAGCCCAAAGGCCAATATTAATCTCCCACTGATTGATTTATTGATTTTTTCAGGTAGAATTTAGAACCCAAATGAAGCAAAAAAAAAAAAATAGGCTTTCTATGGCCCACTGAGTGAGTGATGATGCACACAGGAGTCAGGAGTGGCACACAAGCCCTGAGGCCAATATTTTTCTCCCACTGATTGATGTAGTGATTTTTTCAGGTAGATTTTAGAACCCAAATCAAGCAAAAAAATAAATAGGCTTTCTATGGCCCACTATCTGAGAGAGAGAGATGGCACGCTTAGGACTGGCACACAAGCCCAAAGGCCAATATTAATCTCCCTTTTTTTTTTCAGGGAGAATTTATAAAACAAATAAAACAAAAAATAGGCTTTCTATGGCCCACTGAGTGAGAGATGACGCACACAGGAGTCAGGAGTGGCACACAAGCCCTGAGGCCAATATTTTTCTCCCACTGATTGATGTAGTGATTTTTTCAGGTAGATTTTAGAACCCAAATCAAGCAAAAAAATCAATAGGCTTTCTATGGCCCACTGACTGAGAGATGGCACACACAGGAGTCAAGAGTGGCACACAAGCCCTGAGGCCAATATTTTTCTCCCACTGATTGCTGTAGTGATTTTTTTAGGTAGATTTTATAACCCAAATCAAGCAAAAAAATAAATAGGCTTTCTATGGCCCACTGAGTGAGAGATGGCACACACGGGGATGGCACTCTAGCAGAAATGTCAATCTTAATCTCCCACAAAAAAAAAAAAAAAAAAAAAAAAAACAGGGAGTGTCCAACAATTACTATCTCCCTGCTGTAATCTCAGCCAGGTATGGCAGGCAGCAATAAGGAGTGGACTGATGCACAAATTAAATAAAAAGTGTGGACAAACAAAAAAGATAGCTGTGCAGAAAGGAAGGAACAAGAGGATTTGTGCTTTGAAAAAAGCAGTTGGTTTACACAGTGGAAATCGCTACAGCACAAGCGGTTTGGTGGTTAATGGACCCTGCCTAACGCTATCCCTGCTTCTGACGAAGCGGCAGCAACCTCTCCCTAAGCTCAGATCAGCAGCAGTAACATGGCGGTCGGCGGGAACGCCCCTTTATAGCCCCTGTGACGCCGCAGACAGCAAGCCAATCACTGCAATGCCCTTCTCTAAGATGGTGGGGACCAGGACCTATGTCATCACACTGCCCACACTCTGCGTTTACCTTCATTGGCTGAGAAATGGCGCTTTTCGCGTCATTGAAACGCGACTTTGGCACGAAAGTCGCGTACCGCATGGCCGACCCCGCACAGGGTCGGATCGGGTTTCATGAAACCCGACTTTGCCAAAAGTCGGCGACTTTTGAAAATGAACGACCCGTTTCGCTCAACCCTAGTTATGGGTCAATGTACCAGCAGACTCATCTATCACTGGCTGGGCAATGGGCAGGATGAGGAGGAAACACAGATATAGGCCCAAAGAATAAAGTGGGCTAAATGCAGTTCAAAATTGGTAACACAGGACTAACCAGGGGGCATTGCAGTGGAGGACAACTGGAATGAGAGGCTGACACAGAGAGTAGGCCCAAATCAGTAAGTAGTCGACATGCAGTTCAAAATTGGCAACCGTAGTAAACAGGCGGCCCAGCTTTGTTCAGTTGAGGAGAACAGCAAGGAGTGGCAGACACCGATAGTAGGCCCCAACCCAACTAGTAGGCCAAATGCAGTCTAACATTAACAACTACTTAACAAGAGCCTGAAAATGGAATTTCAGGACAGGAAACCAGGAGAACAGCAAGGAGTGGCAGACACCGATAGTAGGCCCCAAACCAACTAGTACGCCAAATGCAGTTGTTCCATTTAACTACAATTTAATGAGAGCCTGAAGATAGAAGTTCAGGAAAGGCAACCTGGAGAACACCTTGGAGTGGAACACACCATCTCTCTACACCCCATACCCAATTTGTAGGCCTAATGCAGTGTAGTTTTCAACAACTACTAAACGAGAGTCGGAAGATCGAAGCAATGTGGACGAAACCTGGGGAACACCTTGGAGTGTAACACACCGTCTCTCTGCACCCCATACCCAATTTGTAGGCCTAATGCAGTGTAGTTTTCTACAACTACTAAACGAGAGTCGGAAGACCGAAGCAATGTGGACGAAACCTGGGGAACACCTTGGAGTGGAACACACCATCTCTCTACACCCCATACCCAATTTGTAGGCCTAATGCAGTGTAGCTTTCTACAACTACTAAACGAGAGCATGAAGATCGAAGCAATGGAGAGGAAACCTGGGGAACACCTTGGAGTGGAAGACACCATCTCTCTACACCCCATACCCAATTTGTAGGCCTAATGCAGCGTAGTTTCCAACAACTACTAAACGAGAGCATGAAGATCGAAGCTCAGGAAAGGCAACCTGGAGAACACCTTGGAGTGGAACACACCATCTCTCTACACCCCATACCCAATTTGTAGGCCTAATGCAGCGTAGTTTCCAACAACTACTAAACGAGAGCATGAAGATCGAAGCAATGGCGAGGAAACCTGGGGAACACCTTGGAGTGGAACACACCATCTCTCTACACCCCATAATCAATTTGTAGGCCTAATGCAGTGTAGTTTCCAACAACTACTAAACGAGAGCATGAAGAACGAAGCTCAGGAAAGGCAACCTGGAGAACACCTTGGAGTGGAACACACCATCTCTCTACACCCCATACCCAATTTGTAGGCCTAATGCAGCGTAGTTTCCAACAACTACTAAACGAGAGCATGAAGATCGAAGCAATGGCGATGAAACCTGGGGAACACCTTGGAGTGGAACACACCATCTCTCTACACCCCATACCCAATTTGTAGGCCTAATGCAGCGTAGTTTCCAACAACTACTAAACGAGAGCATGAAGATTGAAGCTCAGGAAAGGCAACCTGGAGAACACCTTGGAGTGGAACACACCATCTCTCTACACCCCATACCCAATTTGTAGGCCTAATGCAGTGTAGTTTTCTACAACTACTAAACGAGAGCATGAAGATCGAAGCAATGGAGAGGAAACCTGGGGAACACCTTGGAGTGGAACACACCATCTCTCTACACCCCATACCCAATTTGTAGGCCTAATGCAGCGTAGTTTCCAACAACTACTAAACGAGAGCATGAAGATCGAACCAATGGCGATGAAACCTGGGGAACACCTTGGAGTGGAACACACCATCTCTCTACACCCCATACCCAATTTGTAGGCCTAATGCAGCGTAGTTTCCAACAACTACTAAACGAGAGCATGAAGATTGAAGCTCAGGAAAGGCAACCTGGAGAACACCTTGGAGTGGAACACACCATCTCTCTACACCCCATACCCAATTTGTAGGCCTAATGCAGCGTAGTTTCCAACAACTACTAAACGAGAGCATGAAAATTGAAGCTCAGGAAAGGCAACCTGGAGAACACCTTGGAGTGGAACACACCATCTCTCTACACCCCATACCCAATTTGTAGGCCTAATGCAGTGTAGTTTCCAACAACTAGTAAACGAGAGCATGAAGATTGAAGCTCAGGAAAGGCAACCTGGAGAACACCTTGGAGTGGAACACACCATCTCTCTACACCGCATACCCAATTTGTAGGCCTAATGCAGCGTAGTTTCCAACAACTACTAAACGAGAGCATGAAGATTAAAGCTCAGGAAAGGCAACCTGGAGAACACCTTGGAGTGGAACACACCATCTCTCTACACCCCATACCCAATTTGGAGGCCTAATGCAGCGTAGTTTCCAACAACTACTAAACGAGAGCATGAAGATTGAAGCAATGGAGAGGAAACCTGGGGAACACCTTGGGGAGGCAGACACCGTTAGTAGGCCCTACCAAAGTTGTACACCCAATGCAGTTTTAAAATTCCTAGAGGCTGAAAACAAGACTATTGACGCTCAGCTTTTTTCAAAGGAACACAGCTGAATTGAGTGGCGCAGACAGACACAGGTAGTAGGACTCAAACCAAAAATGTGGCTCACTGCAGCAGAAAAAAGTTACAGGGGTACACAAGCTGCAGTGCTCTGGGCAGTGGAGGACAATTTCAATAGTGAACCGCAGACAGACTTTGTACGCCTATTTTTTCAGGTAGATTTTAGAACCCAAATCAAGCAAAAAAATAAATAGGCTTTCTATGGCCCACTATCTGAGAGAGAGAGATGGCACGCTTAGGACTGGCACACAAGCCCAAAAGCCAATATTAATCTCCCTTTTTTTTTTCAGGGAGAATTTATAAAACAAATAAAACAAAAAATAGGCTTTCTATGGCCCACTGAGTGAGAGATGACGCACACAGGAGTCAGGAGTGGCACACAAGCCCTGAGGCCAATATTTTTCTCCCACTGATTGATGTAGTGATTTTTTCAGGTAGATTTTAGAACCCAAATCAAGCAAAAAAATCAATAGGCTTTCTATGGCCCACTGACTGAGAGATGGCACACACAGGAGTCAAGAGTGGCACACAAGCCCTGAGGCCAATATTTTTCTCCCACTGATTGCTGTAGTGATTTTTTTAGGTAGATTTTATAACCCAAATCAAGCAAAAAAATAAATAGGCTTTCTATGGCCCACTGAGTGAGAGATGGCACACACAGGGATGGCACTCTAGCAGAAATGTCAATCTTAATCTCCCACAAAAAAAAAAAAAAAAAAAAAAAAAAACAGGGAGTGTCCAACAATTACTATCTCCCTGCTGTAATCTCAGCCAGGTATGGCAGGCAGCAATAAGGAGTGGACTGATGCACAAATTAAATAAAAAGTGTGGACAAACAAAAAAGATAGCTGTGCAGAAAGGAAGGAACAAGAGGATTTGTGCTTTGAAAAAAGCAGTTGGTTTACACAGTGGAAATCGCTACAGCACAAGCGGTTTGGTGGTTAATGGACCCTGCCTAACGCTATCCCTGCTTCTGACGAAGCGGCAGCAACCTCTCCCTAAGCTCAGATCAGCAGCAGTAACATGGCGGTCGGCGGGAACGCCCCTTTATAGCCCCTGTGACGCCGCAGACAGCAAGCCAATCACTGCAATGCCCTTCTCTAAGATGGTGGGGACCAGGACCTATGTCATCACGCTGCCCACACTCTGCGTTTACCTTCATTGGCTGAGAAATGGCGCTTTTCGCGTCATTGAAACGCGACTTTGGCACGAAAGTCGCGTACCGCATGGCCGACCCCGCACAGGGTCGGATCGGGTTTCATGAAACCCGACTTTGCCAAAAGTCGGCGACTTTTGAAAATGAACGACCCGTTTCGCTCAACCCTAGTTATGGGTCAATGTACCAGCAGACTCATCTATCACTGGCTGGGCAATGGGCAGGATGAGGAGGAAACACAGATATAGGCCCAAAGAATAAAGTGGGCTAAATGCAGTTCAAAATTGGTAACACAGGACTAACCAGGGGGCATTGCAGTGGAGGACAACTGGAATGAGAGGCTGACACAGAGAGTAGGCCCAAATCAGTAAGTAGTCGACATGCAGTTCAAAATTGGCAACCGTAGTAAACAGGCGGCCCAGCTTTGTTCAGTTGAGGAGAACAGCAAGGAGTGGCAGACACCGATAGTAGGCCCCAACCCAACTAGTAGGCCAAATGCAGTCTAACATTAACAACTACTTAACAAGAGCCTGAAAATGGAATTTCAGGACAGGAAACCAGGAGAACAGCAAGGAGTGGCAGACACCGATAGTAGGCCCCAAACCAACTAGTACGCCAAATGCAGTTGTTCCATTTAACTACAATTTAATGAGAGCCTGAAGATAGAAGTTCAGGAAAGGCAACCTGGAGAACACCTTGGAGTGGAACACACCATCTCTCTACACCCCATACCCAATTTGTAGGCCTAATGCAGTGTAGTTTTCAACAACTACTAAACGAGAGTCGGAAGATCGAAGCAATGTGGACGAAACCTGGGGAACACCTTGGAGTGTAACACACCGTCTCTCTGCACCCCATACCCAATTTGTAGGCCTAATGCAGTGTAGTTTTCTACAACTACTAAACGAGAGTCGGAAGACCGAAGCAATGTGGACGAAACCTGGGGAACACCTTGGAGTGGAACACACCATCTCTCTACACCCCATACCCAATTTGTAGGCCTAATGCAGTGTAGCTTTCTACAACTACTAAACGAGAGCATGAAGATCGAAGCAATGGAGAGGAAACCTGGGGAACACCTTGGAGTGGAAGACACCATCTCTCTACACCCCATACCCAATTTGTAGGCCTAATGCAGCGTAGTTTCCAACAACTACTAAACGAGAGCATGAAGATCGAAGCTCAGGAAAGGCAACCTGGAGAACACCTTGGAGTGGAACACACCATCTCTCTACACCCCATACCCAATTTGTAGGCCTAATGCAGCGTAGTTTCCAACAACGACTAAACGAGAGCATGAAGATCGAAGCAATGGCGAGGAAACCTGGGGAACACCTTGGAGTGGAACACACCATCTCTCTACACCCCATACCCAATTTGTAGGCCTAATGCAGTGTAGTTTCCAACAACTACTAAACGAGAGCATGAAGAACGAAGCTCAGGAAAGGCAACCTGGAGAACACCTTGGAGTGGAACACACCATCTCTCTACACCCCATACCCAATTTGTAGGCCTAATGCAGCGTAGCTTCCAACAACTACTAAACGAGAGCATGAAGATCGAAGCAATGGAGAGGAAACCTGGGGAACACCTTGGAGTGGAACACACCATCTCTCTACACCCCATACCCAATTTGTAGGCCTAATGCAGCGTAGTTTCCAACAACTACTAAACGAGAGCATGAAGATCGAAGCAATGGCGATGAAACCTGGGGAACACCTTGGAGTGGAACACACCATCTCTCTACACCCCATACCCAATTTGTAGGCCTAATGCAGCGTAGTTTCCAACAACTACTAAACGAGAGCATGAAGATTGAAGCTCAGGAAAGGCAACCTGGAGAACACCTTGGAGTGGAACACACCATCTCTCTACACCCCATACCCAATTTGTAGGCCTAATGCAGTGTAGTTTTCTACAACTACTAAACGAGAGCATGAAGATCGAAGCAATGGAGAGGAAACCTGGGGAACACCTTGGAGTGGAACACACCATCTCTCTACACCCCATACCCAATTTGTAGGCCTAATGCAGCGTAGTTTCCAACAACTACTAAACGAGAGCATGAAGATCGAACCAATGGCGATGAAACCTGGGGAACACCTTGGAGTGGAACACACCATCTCTCTACACCCCATACCCAATTTGTAGGCCTAATGCAGCGTAGTTTCCAACAACTACTAAACGAGAGCATGAAGATTGAAGCTCAGGAAAGGCAACCTGGAGAACACCTTGGAGTGGAACACACCATCTCTCTACACCCCATACCCAATTTGTAGGCCTAATGCAGCGTAGTTTCCAACAACTACTAAACGAGAGCATGAAAACTGAAGCTCAGGAAAGGCAACCTGGAGAACACCTTGGAGTGGAACACACCATCTCTCTACACCCCATACCCAATTTGTAGGCCTAATGCAGTGTAGTTTCCAACAACTAGTAAACGAGAGCATGAAGATTGAAGCTCAGGAAAGGCAACCTGGAGAACACCTTGGAGTGGAACACACCATCTCTCTACACCGCATACCCAATTTGTAGGCCTAATGCAGCGTAGTTTCCAACAACTACTAAACGAGAGCATGAAGATTAAAGCTCAGGAAAGGCAACCTGGAGAACACCTTGGAGTGGAACACACCATTTCTCTACACCCCATACCCAATTTGTAGGCCTAATGCAGTGTAGTTTTCAACAACTACTAAACGAGAGTCGGAAGATCGAAGCAATGTGGACGAAACCTGGGGAACACCTTGGAGTGTAACACACCGTCTCTCTGCACCCCATACCCAATTTGTAGGCCTAATGCAGTGTAGTTTTCTACAACTACTAAACGAGAGTCGGAAGACCGAAGCAATGTGGACGAAACCTGGGGAACACCTTGGAGTGGAACACACCATCTCTCTACACCCCATACCCAATTTGTAGGCCTAATGCAGTGTAGCTTTCTACAACTACTAAACGAGAGCATGAAGATCGAAGCAATGGAGAGGAAACCTGGGGAACACCTTGGAGTGGAAGACACCATCTCTCTACACCCCATACCCAATTTGTAGGCCTAATGCAGCGTAGTTTCCAACAACTACTAAACGAGAGCATGAAGATCGAAGCTCAGGAAAGGCAACCTGGAGAACACCTTGGAGTGGAACACACCATCTCTCTACACCCCATACCCAATTTGTAGGCCTAATGCAGCGTAGCTTCCAACAACTACTAAACGAGAGCATGAAGATCGAAGCAATGGAGAGGAAACCTGGGGAACACCTTGGAGTGGAACACACCATCTCTCTACACCCCATACCCAATTTGTAGGCCTAATGCAGCGTAGTTTCCAACAACTACTAAACGAGAGCATGAAGATCGAAGCAATGGCGATGAAACCTGGGGAACACCTTGGAGTGGAACACACCATCTCTCTACACCCCATACCCAATTTGTAGGCCTAATGCAGCGTAGTTTCCAACAACTACTAAACGAGAGCATGAAGATTGAAGCTCAGGAAAGGCAACCTGGAGAACACCTTGGAGTGGAACACACCATCTCTCTACACCCCATACCCAATTTGTAGGCCTAATGCAGTGTAGTTTTCTACAACTACTAAACGAGAGCATGAAGATCGAAGCAATGGAGAGGAAACCTGGGGAACACCTTGGAGTGGAACACACCATCTCTCTACACCCCATACCCAATTTGTAGGCCTAATGCAGCGTAGTTTCCAACAACTACTAAACGAGAGCATGAAGATCGAACCAATGGCGATGAAACCTGGGGAACACCTTGGAGTGGAACACACCATCTCTCTACACCCCATACCCAATTTGTAGGCCTAATGCAGCGTAGTTTCCAACAACTACTAAACGAGAGCATGAAGATTGAAGCTCAGGAAAGGCAACCTGGAGAACACCTTGGAGTGGAACACACCATCTCTCTACACCCCATACCCAATTTGTAGGCCTAATGCAGCGTAGTTTCCAACAACTACTAAACGAGAGCATGAAAATTGAAGCTCAGGAAAGGCAACCTGGAGAACACCTTGGAGTGGAACACACCATCTCTCTACACCCCATACCCAATTTGTAGGCCTAATGCAGTGTAGTTTCCAACAACTAGTAAACGAGAGCATGAAGATTGAAGCTCAGGAAAGGCAACCTGGAGAACACCTTGGAGTGGAACACACCATCTCTCTACACCGCATACCCAATTTGTAGGCCTAATGCAGCGTAGTTTCCAACAACTACTAAACGAGAGCATGAAGATTAAAGCTCAGGAAAGGCAACCTGGAGAACACCTTGGAGTGGAACACACCATCTCTCTACACCCCATACCCAATTTGGAGGCCTAATGCAGCGTAGTTTCCAACAACTACTAAACGAGAGCATGAAGATTGAAGCAATGGAGAGGAAACCTGGGGAACACCTTGGGGAGGCAGACACCGTTAGTAGGCCCTACCAAAGTTGTACACCCAATGCAGTTTTAAAATTCCTAGAGGCTGAAAACAAGACTATTGACGCTCAGCTTTTTTCAAAGGAACACAGCTGAATTGAGTGGCGCAGACAGACACAGGTAGTAGGACTCAAACCAAAAATGTGGCTCACTGCAGCAGAAAAAAGTTACAGGGGTACACAAGCTGCAGTGCTCTGGGCAGTGGAGGACAATTTCAATAGTGAACCGCAGACAGACTTTGTACGCCTACTATTAAAAAAAGGATGCTCTATGCAATTATAAATAGGTTCCAGGGGTACACGGGCAGCAGTGGTGTGGTCAGTGGAGGCCTAGTGGAAGGAGTGACCGCAGACAGGCATCGAAGGCCTAAAATAATAACACATGGCTTTAGGCAATTTTAAATTGGTTCCAGGGGTACATGGGCAGCAGTGGCCTGGTCAGTGTAGTAGTAGTAGAAAGAACGGACCGCAGACAGGCATCGAAGGCCTAAAATAAAAAAATTGGGCTGGCTGTAGGCAATTTTAAATTGGTTCCAGGGGTACACGGGCAGCAGTGGTGTGGTCAGTGGAGGCATATTGTAAGGAGTGACCGCAGACAGGCATCGAAGGCCTAAAATAATAACACATGGCTGTAGGCAATTTTAAATTGGTTCCAGGGGTACACGGGCAGCAGTGGTGTGGTCAGTGGAGGCCTAGTGGAAGGAGTGACCGCAGACAGGCATCGAAGGCCTAAAATAAAAAAATTGGGCTGGCTGTAGGCAATTTTAAATTGGTTCCAGGGGTACACGGGCAGCAGTGGTGTGGTCAGTGGAGGCCTAGTGGAAGGAGTGACCGCAGACAGGCATCGAAGGCCTAAAATAATAACACATGGCTGTAGGCAATTTTAAATTGGTTCCAGGGGTACACGGGCAGCAGTGGTGTGGTCAGTGGAGGCATATTGTAAGGAGTGACCGCAGACAGGCATCGAAGGCCTAAAATAATAACACATGGCTGTAGGCAATTTTAAATTGGTTCCAGGGGTACACGGGCAGCAGTGGTGTGGTCAGTGGAGGCCTAGTGGAAGGAGTGACCGCAGACAGGCATCGAAGGCCTAAAATAAAAAAATTGGGCTGGCTGTAGGCAATTTTAAATTGGTTCCAGGGGTACACGGGCAGCAGTGGTGTGGTCAGTGTAGTAGTAGTAGAAAGAACGGACCGCAGACAGGCATCGAAGGCCTAAAATAAAAAAATTGGGCTGGCTGTAGGCAATTTTAAATTGGTTCCAGGGGTACACGGGCAGCAGTGGTGTGGTCAGTGGAGGCATATTGTAAGGAGTGACCGCAGACAGGCATCGAAGGCCTAAAATAATAACACATGGCTGTAGGCAATTTTAAATTGGTTCCAGGGGTACACGGGCAGCAGTGGTGTGGTCAGTGGAGGCCTAGTGGAAGGAGTGACCGCAGACAGGCATCGAAGGCCTAAAATAAAAAAATTGGGCTGGCTGTAGGCAATTTTAAATTGGTTCCAGGGGTACACGGGCAGCAGTGATGTGGTCAGTGGAGGCCTAGTGGAAGGAGTGACCGCAGACAGGCATCGAAGGCCTAAAATAAAAAAATTGGGCTGGCTGTAGGCAATTTTAAATTGGTTCCAGGGGTACACGGGCAGCAGTGGTGTGGTCAGTGGAGGCCTAGTGGAAGGAGTGACCGCAGACAGGCATCAAAGGCCTAAAATAATAAAACATGGCTGTAGGCAATTTTAAATTGGTTCCAGGGGTACACGGGCAGCAGTGGCCTGGTCAGTGTAGTAGTAGTAGAAAGAACGGACCGCAGAAAGGCATCGAAGGCCTAAAATAAAAAAATTGGGCTGGCTGTAGGCAATTTTAAATTGGTTCCAGGGGTACACGGGCAGCAGTGGTGTGGTCAGTGGAGGCATATTGTAAGGAGGGACCGCAGACAGGCATCGAAGGCCTAAAATAATAACACATGGCTGTAGGCAATTTTAAATTGGTTCCAGGGGTACACGGGCAGCAGTGGTGTGGTCAGTGGAGGCCTAGTGGAAGGAGTGACCGCAGACAGGCATCGAAGGCCTAAAATAAAAAAATTGGGCTGGCTGTAGGCAATTTTAAATTGGTTCCAGGGGTACACGGGCAGCAGTGATGTGGTCAGTGGAGGCCTAGTGGAAGGAGTGACCGCAGACAGGCATCGAAGGCCTAAAATAAAAAAATTGGGCTGGCTGTAGGCAATTTTAAATTGGTTCCAGGGATACACGGGCAGCAGTGGTGTGATCAGTGGAGGCCTAGTGGAAGGAGTGACCGCAGACAGGCATCAAAGGCCTAAAATAATAAAACATGGCTGTAGGCAATTTTAAATTGGTTCCAGGGGTACACGGGCAGCAGTGGCCTGGTCAGTGTAGTAGTAGTAGAAAGAACGGACCGCAGAAAGGCATCGAAGGCCTAAAATAAAAAAATTGGGCTGGCTGTAGGCAATTTTAAATTGGTTCCAGGGGTACACGGGCAGCAGTGGTGTGGTCAGTGGAGGCCTAGTGGAAGGAGTGACCGCAGACAGGCATCGAAGGCCTAAAATAAAAAAATTGGGCTGGCTGTAGGCAATTTTAAATTGGTTCCAGGGGTACACGGGCAGCAGTGGTGTGGTCAGTGGAGGCCTAGTGGAAGGAGTGACCGCAGACAGGCATCGAAGGCCTAAAATAATAACACATGGCTGTAGGCAATTTTAAATTGGTTCCAGGGGTACACGGGCAGCAGTGGCCTGTCAGTGTAGTAGTAGTAGAAAGAACGGACCGCAGACAGGCATCGAAGGCCTAAAATAAAAAAATTGGGCTGGCTGTAGGCAATTTTAAATTGGTTCCAGGGGTACACGGGCAGCAGTGGTGTGGTCAGTGGAGGCATATTGTAAGGAGTGACCGCAGACAGGCATCGAAGGCCTAAAATAATAACACATGGCTGTAGGCAATTTTAAATTGGTTCCAGGGGTACACGGGCAGCAGTGGTGTGGTCAGTGGAGGCCTAGTGGAAGGAGTGACCGCAGACAGGCATCGAAGGCCTAAAATAAAAAAATTGGGCTGGCTGTAGGCAATTTTAAATTGGTTCCAGGGGTACACGGGCAGCAGTGGTGTGGTCAGTGGAGGCCTAGTGGAAGGAGTGACCGCAGACAGGCATCGAAGGCCTAAAATAAAAAAATTGGGCTGGCTGTAGGCAATTTTAAATTGGTTCCAGGGGTACACGGGCAGCAGTGGTGTGGTCAGTGGAGGCCTAGTGGAAGGAGTGACCGCAGACAGGCATCAAAGGCCTAAAATAATAACACATGGCTGTAGGCAATTTTAAATTGGTTCCAGGGGTACACGGGCAGCAGTGGCCTGGTCAGTGTAGTAGTAGTAGAAAGAACGGACCGCAGACAGGCATCGAAGGCCTAAAATAAAAAAATTGGGCTGGCTGTAGGCAATTTTAAATTGGTTCCAGGGGTACACGGGCAGCAGTGGTGTGGTCAGTGGAGGCATATTGTAAGGAGGGACCGCAGACAGGCATCGAAGGCCTAAAATAATAACACATGGCTGTAGGCAATTTTAAATTGGTTCCAGGGGTACACGGGCAGCAGTGGTGTGGTCAGTGGAGGCCTAGTGGAAGGAGTGACCGCAGACAGGCATCGAAGGCCTAAAATAAAAAAATTGGGCTGGCTGTAGGCAATTTTAAATTGGTTCCAGGGGTACACGGGCAGCAGTGGTGTGGTCAGTGGAGGCCTAGTGGAAGGAGTGACCGCAGACAGGCATCGAAGGCCTAAAATAATAACACATGGCTGTAGGCAATTTTAAATTGGTTCCAGGGGTACACGGGCAGCAGTGGCCTGTCAGTGTAGTAGTAGTAGAAAGAACGGACCACAGACAGGCATCGAAGGCCTAAAATAAAAAAATTGGGCTGGCTGTAGGCAATTTTAAATTGGTTCCAGGGGTACACGGGCAGCAGTGGTGTGGTCAGTGGAGGCATATTGTAAGGAGTGACCGCAGACAGGCATCGAAGGCCTAAAATAATAACACATGGCTGTAGGCAATTTTAAATTGGTTCCAGGGGTACACGGGCAGCAGTGGTGTGGTCAGTGGAGGCCTAGTGGAAGGAGTGACCGCAGACAGGCATCAAAGGCCTAAAATAATAACACATGGCTGTAGGCAATTTTAAATTGGTTCCAGGGGTACACGGGCAGCAGTGGCCTGGTCAGTGTAGTAGTAGTAGAAAGAACGGACCGCAGAAAGGCATCGAAGGCCTAAAATAAAAAAATTGGGCTGGCTGTAGGCAATTTTAAATTTGTTCCAGGGGTACACGGGCAGCAGTGGTGTGGTCAGTGGAGGCATATTGTAAGGAGGGACCGCAGACAGGCATCGAAGGCCTAAAATAATAACACATGGCTGTAGGCAATTTTAAATTGGTTCCAGGGGTACACGGGCAGCAGTGGTGTGGTCAGTGGAGGCCTAGTGGAAGGAGTGAGCGCAGACAGGCATCGAAGGCCTAAAATAAAAAAATTGGGCTGGCTGTAGGCAATTTTAAATTGGTTCCAGGGGTACACGGGCAGCAGTGGTGTGGTCAGTGGAGGCCTAGTGGAAGGAGTGACCGCAGACAGGCATCGAAGGCCTAAAATAATAACACATGGCTGTAGGCAATTTTAAATTGGTTCCAGGGGTACACGGGCAGCAGTAGCCTGTCAGTGTAGTAGTAGTAGAAAGAACGGACCGCAGACAGGCATCGAAGGCCTAAAATAAAAAAATTGGGCTGGCTGTAGGCAATTTTAAATTGGTTCCAGGGGTACACGGGCAGCAGTGGTGTGGTCAGTGGAGGCATATTGTAAGGAGTGACCGCAGACAGGCATCGAAGGCCTAAAATAATAACACATGGCTGTAGGCAATTTTAAATTGGTTCCAGGGGTACACGGGCAGCAGTGGTGTGGTCAGTGGAGGCCTAGTGGAAGGAGTGACCGCAGACAGGCATCGAAGGCCTAAAATAAAAAAATTGGGCTGGCTGTAGGCAATTTTAAATTGGTTCCAATGGTACACGGGCAGCAGTGGTGTGGTCAGTGGAGGCCTAGTGGAAGGAGTGACCGCAGACAGGCATCGAAGGCCTAAAATAAAAAAATTGGGCTGGCTGTAGGCAATTTTAAATTGGTTCCAGGGGTACACGGGCAGCAGTGGTGTGGTCAGTGGAGGCCTAGTGGAAGGAGTGACCGCAGACAGGCATCAAAGGCCTAAAATAATAACACATGGCTGTAGGCAATTTTAAATTGGTTCCAGGGGTACACGGGCAGCAGTGGCCTGGTCAGTGTAGTAGTAGTAGAAAGAACGGACCGCAGAAAGGCATCGAAGGCCTAAAATAAAAAAATTGGGCTGGCTGTAGGCAATTTTAAATTGGTTCCAGGGGTACACAGGCAGCAGTGGTGTGGTCAGTGGAGGCATATTGTAAGGAGGGACCGCAGACAGGCATCGAAGGCCTAAAATAATAACACATGGCTGTAGGCAATTTTAAATTGGTTCCAGGGGTACACGGGCAGCAGTGGTGTGGTCAGTGGAGGCCTAGTGGAAGGAGTGACCGCAGACAGGCATCGAAGGCCTAAAATAAAAAAATTGGGCTGGCTGTAGGCAATTTTAAATTGGTTCCAGGGGTACACGGGCAGCAGTGGTGTGGTCAGTGGAGGCCTAGTGGAAGGAGTGACCGCAGACAGGCATCGAAGGCCTAAAATAATAACACATGGCTGTAGGCAATTTTAAATTGGTTCCAGGGGTACACGGGCAGCAGTAGCCTGTCAGTGTAGTAGTAGTAGAAAGAACGGACCGCAGACAGGCATCGAAGGCCTAAAATAAAAAATTGGGCTGGCTGTAGGCAATTTTAAATTGGTTCCAGGGGTACACGGGCAGCAGTGGTGTGGTCAGTGGAGGCATATTGTAAGGAGTGACCGCAGACAGGCATCGAAGGCCTAAAATAATAACACATGGCTGTAGGCAATTTTAAATTGGTTCCAGGGGTACACGGGCAGCAGTGGTGTGGTCAGTGGAGGCCTAGTGGAAGGAGTGACCGCAGACAGGCATCGAAGGCCTAAAATAAAAAAATTGGGCTGGCTGTAGGCAATTTTAAATTGGTTCCAATGGTACACGGGCAGCAGTGGTGTGGTCAGTGGAGGCCTAGTGGAAGGAGTGACCGCAGACAGGCATCGAAGGCCTAAAATAAAAAAATTGGGCTGGCTGTAGGCAATTTTAAATTGGTTCCAGGGGTACACGGGCAGCAGTGGTGTGGTCAGTGGAGGCCTAGTGGAAGGAGTGACCGCAGACAGGCATCAAAGGCCTAAAATAATAACACATGGCTGTAGGCAATTTTAAATTGGTTCCAGGGGTACACGGGCAGCAGTGGCCTGGTCAGTGTAGTAGTAGTAGAAAGAACGGACCGCAGACAGGCATCGAAGGCCTAAAATAAAAAAATTGGGCTGGCTGTAGGCAATTTTAAATTGGTTCCAGGGGTACACGGGCAGCAGTGGTGTGGTCAGTGGAGGCATATTGTAAGGAGGGACCGCAGACAGGCATCGAAGGCCTAAAATAATAACACATGGCTGTAGGCAATTTTAAATTGGTTCCAGGGGTACACGGGCAGCAGTGGTGTGGTCAGTGGAGGCCTAGTGGAAGGAGTGACCGCAGACAGGCATCGAAGGCCTAAAATAAAAAAATTGGGCTGGCTGTAGGCAATTTTAAATTGGTTCCAGGGGTACACGGGCAGCAGTGGTGTGGTCAGTGGAGGCCTAGTGGAAGGAGTGACCACAGACAGGCATCGAAGGCCTAAAATAATAACACATGGCTGTAGGCAATTTTAAATTGGTTCCAGGGGTACACGGGCAGCAGTGGCCTGTCAGTGTAGTAGTAGTAGAAAGAACGGACCGCAGACAGGCATCGAAGGCCTAAAATAAAAAAATTGGGCTGGCTGTAGGCAATTTTAAATTGGTTCCAGGGGTACACGGGCAGCAGTGGTGTGGTCAGTGGAGGCATATTGTAAGGAGTGACCGCAGACAGGCATCGAAGGCCTAAAATAATAACACATGGCTGTAGGCAATTTTAAATTGGTTCCAGGGGTACACGGGCAGCAGTGGTGTGGTCAGTGGAGGCATAGTGGAAGGAGTGACCGCAGACAGGTTTCGAAGGCCTAACATAACAAAAATGTCAATACAATGGTATTGTCAGTGGCAGGCATTGAAGGATGTCAGCGCATAGACTAAACATTGGTGGAGCTGTGAGATAATTTTGCAAGTGGTAGAGCACTGTTTGAGCTGGGGGGGGGGGAACTGTCTTGTGGCCGGCGGTACAGGCCCAGGGCCCCTCATATTACAACGGTGTGTCTGACATTGGGTGCGCACCACCACCGCCAGAGACACTTTATTGTACTAGGAGGGACCCAGTGGCAGTGCCGTCGACCAAAAGCGGGCACACCCACCTCTTCAGACAAACAGCTCTCTCAAGGGTGCTGTCGCCAAGTGTCGATACCACGGCCCCGTGTGGGGAGTTTGGCCATTTAGTGAGGTGTAAACATGTCGTATGCTGGACAATCAGGTGCAGAAAATTACGAGATTGGAAAAGGCATTCAGAATAGTCCACAGGCTAGACCTTTTCATAGGAAAGCTAGGTGTCAGCCGGGCAAGGTGGGGCAAAAGATTTCGAAATCCAGTTGTGGTTCATTTTAATGAAGGTTAGATCATCTACATTTTGGGTAGCCAGACGAGTCCTTTTTTCGGTTAATATTGAACCTGCAGCACTGAATACTCTTTCTGATAGGACACTAGCTGCCGGGCAAGCAAGCTCCTGCAATGCATATTCTGCCAATTCTGGACAGGTGTCTAATTTTGATGCCCAGTAATCAAATGGGAATGACGGTTGAGGGAGAACATCGATAAGGGATGAAAAATAGTTTGTAACCATACTGGACAAATGTTGTCTCCTGTCACTTTGAATTGATGCTTCAGTACCTGTCCTGTCTGCGGTCATAGCAAAATCACTCCACAACCTGGTCAGAAAACCCCTCTGGCCAACGCCACTTCTGATTTCTGCCCCTCTAACTCCCCTGGTCTGCTGGCCCCTGCAGCTCGTGTGAGAACGATCACGGGCGCTGTGTGCAGGGAATGCCAGAAGCAAACGGTCAACAAGAGTTGATTGTTTGGTTGCTAATATTAGTTCCAAGTTCTCATGTGGCATTATATTTTGCAATTTGCCTTTATAGTGAGGATCAAGGAGGCAGGCCAACCAGTAATCGTCATCGTTCATCATTTTAGTTATGCGTGTGTCCCTTTTGAGGATACGTAAGGCATAATCCGCCATGTGGGCCAAAGTTCCAGTTCTCAAATCTGCGGTTGTGCTTGGTTGAGGGGCAGTTTCAGGCAAATCCACGTCACTTGTGTCCCTCCAAAAACCAGAACCCGGCCTTGCCGCGCCACCAATTTCCAGTGGCCCCGGAAAAGCTTCCTCATTAAAAATATAATCATCCCCATCATCCTCCTCGTCCTCCTCCTCCTCTTCGCCCGCTAACTCGTCCTGTACACTGCCCTGGCCAGACAATGGCTGACTGTCATCAAGGCTTTCCTCTTCCTCAGCTGCAGACGCCTGATCCTTTATGTGCGTCAAACTTTGCATCAGCAGACGCATTAGGGGGATGCTCATGCTTATTATGGCGTTGTCTGCACTAACCAGCCGTGTGCATTCCTCAAAACACTGAAGGACTTGACACATGTCTTGAATCTTCGACCACTGCACACCTGACAACTCCATGTCTGCCATCCTACTGCCTGCCCGTGTATGTGTATCCTCCCACAAAAACATAACAGCCCGCCTCTGTTCGCACAGTCTCTGAAGCATGTGCAGTGTTGAGTTCCACCTTGTTGCAACGTCTATGATTAGGCGATGCTGGGGAAGGTTCAAAGAACGCTGATAGGTCTGCATACGGCTGGAGTGTACGGGCGAACGGCGGATATGTGAGCAAAGTCTGCGCACTTTGAGGAGCAGGTCGGATAACCCCGGATAACTTTTCAGGAAGCACTGCACCACCAGGTTTAAGGTGTGAGCCAGGCAAGGAATGTGTTTCAGTTGGGAAAGGGAGATGGCAGCCATGAAATTCCTTCCGTTATCACTCACTACCTTGCCTGCCTCAAGATCTACAGTGCCCAGCCACGACTGCGTTTCTTTCTGCAAGAACTCGGACAGAACTTCCGCGGTGTGTCTGTTGTCGCCCAAACACTTCATAGCCAATACAGCCTGCTGACGTTTGCCAGTAGCTGCCCCATAATGGGAGACCTGGTGTGCAACAGTGGCAGCTGCGGATGGAGTGGTTGTGCGACTGCGGTCTGTGGACGAGCTCTCGCTTCTGCAGGAGGACGAAGAGGAGGAGGAGGGGGTGCGAACGGCTACAGCCAACTGTTTCCTAGACCGTGGGCTAGGCAGAACTGTCCCAAACTTGCTGTCCCCTGTGGACCCTGCATCCACAACATTCACCCAGTGTGCCGTGATGGACACGTAACGTCCCTGGCCATGCCTACTGGTCCATGCATCTGTTGTCAGGTGCACCTTTGTGCTCACAGATTGCCTGAGTGCATGGACGATGCGCTCTTTAACATGCTGGTGGAGGGCTGGGATGGCTTTTCTGGAAAAAAAGTGTCGACTGGGTAGCTCGTAGCGTGGTACAGCGTAGTCCATCAGGGCTTTGAAAGCTTCGCTTTCAACTAACCGGTAGGGCATCATTTCTAACGAGAATAGTCTAGCTATGTGGGCGTTCAAACCCTGTGTACGCGGATGCGAGGCTAAGTACTTCCTTTTTCTAACCATAGTCTCATGTAGGGTGAGCTGGACTGGAGAGCTGGAGATCGTGGAACTAGCGGGGGTGCCGGTGGACATGGCAGACAGAGACGGTGGGAGATGGTATTGTTGCCGCCGGTGCCCTAGATGCAGTGTTTCCTACTACGAAACTGGTGATTCCCTGACCCTGACTGCTTTGGCCTGGCAAAGAAACCTGCACAGATACTGCAGGTGGTGCGGAAAATGGTGGCCCTACACTGCCGGAAGGGATGTTGCGTTGCTGACTAGCTTCATTGGCCAAGGGTGCTACAACCTTAAGGGACGTTTGGTAGTTAGTCCAGGCTTGCAAATGCATGGTGGTTAAATGTCTATGCATGCAACTTGTATTGAGACTTTTCAGATTCTGTCCTCTGCTTATGGTAGTTGAACATTTTTGACAGATGACTTTGCGCTGATCAATTGGATGTTGTTTAAAAAAATGCCAGACTGCACTCTTTCTAGCATCGGATACCTTTTCAGGCATTGCAGACTGAGCTTTAACCGGATGGCCACGCTGTCCTCCAACAGGTTTTGGCTTTGCCACGCGTTTTGGGCAAGATACGGGCCCGGCAGATGGAACCTGTTGCGATGTTGATGCCTGCTGCGGCCCTTCCTCCTCCGCTTCAGAACTGCTGCCGCCTGCACCCTGTTCCCCCAATGGCTGCCAATCGGGGTCAAGAACTGGGTCATCTATTACCTCTTCTTGTAGCTCGTGTGCAACTTCGTCTGTGTCACCGTGTCGGTCGGTGGTATAGCGTTCGTGATGGGGCAACATAGTCTCATCAGGGTCTGATTCTTGATCATTACCCTGCGAGGGCAATGTTGTGGTCTGAGTCAAAGGACCAGCATAGTAGTCTGGCTGTGGCTGTGCATCAGTGCACTCCATGTCAGATTCAACTTGTAATGGGCATGGACTGTTAGCTGCTTCACTTTCTAAGCCAGGGACGGTATGTGTAAAGAGCTCCATGGAGTAACCCGTTGTGTCGCCTGCTGCATTCTTCTCTGTTGTTGTTTTTGCTGAAGAGGACAAGGAAGCGACTTGTCCCTGACCGTGAACATCCACTAACGACGCGCTGCTTTGACATTTACCAGTTTCACGAGAGGAGGCAAAAGAGCTAGAGGCTGAGTCAGCAAGATAAGCCAAAACTTGCTCTTGCTGCTCCGGCTTTAAAAGCGGTTTTACTACTCCCAGAAAAGGGAGCGTTCGAGGCCTTGTGTAGCCAGACGACGAACCTGGCTCCACAGCTCCAGACTTAAGTGCAATATTTTTTTTCCCACGACCAGCTGATGCTCCACCACTACCACTACCCTCATTACCAGCTGACAATGAACGCCCCCGGCCACGACCTCTTCCACCAGACTTCCTCATTGTTTTAAAAACGTAACCAAACTAACGGTATTTGTTGCTGTCACACAACTTACACGGTGAGCTATAACTTCAGTATGATTTAGCTACCCCTTTACAGGTGAGTGAGACCACAACGAAAATCAGGCACAATGTTACACACTCTGTTGTTGGTGGCAACAAATGAGAGAGATGCCACACACGCAGGACTGTCACTGAAGCAGAAATGTAAATATTAATCTCCCACTGATTTGATTTTTTTTTATTTTTCAGGGAGACTTTAGGAAAAAAAAATAATAGAATAAAATGATTTTTTCAGGAAGAATTTAGAAACCAAATAAAATAAAATGATTTTTTCAGGGAGAATTTAGAAAACAACTAAAACAAAAAATAGGCTTTCTATGGCCCACTGAGTGAGAGAAGACGCACACAGGAGTCAGGAGTGGCACACAAGCCCAGAGGCCAATATTTATCTTCCACTGATTGATGTAGTGATTTTTTCAGGTAGATTTTGGAACCCAAATCAAGCTAAAAAAATAATAGGCTTTCTATGGCCCACAATTGGAGAGAGAGAGAGAGATGGCACACCCAGGAGTCAAGACTGGCACACAAGCAGAAAGGGCAATATTAATCTCCCACTGATTTGATTTTTTTTTTTTTTCAGGGAAACTTTAGGAAAAAAAAATTATAGAATAAAATGATTTTTTCAGGAAGAATTTAGAAACCAAATAAAAGAAAAAATAGGCTTTCTATGGCCCACGGAGTGAGAGATGACGCACACAGGAGTCAGGAGTGGCACACAAGCCCAGAGGCCAATATTGTTCTCCCAATAATTGATGTAGTGATTTTTTCAGGTAGATTTTGGAACCCAAATCAAGCTAAAAAAATAATAGGCTTTCTATGGCCCACAATTGGAGAGAGAGAGAGATGGCACACCCAGGAGTCAAGACTGGCACACAAGCAGAAAGGGCAATATTAATCTCCCACTGATTTGATTTTTTTTTTTTCCAGGGAGACTTTAGAAAAAAAAAATAATAAAAAAAAAAATGATTTTTTCAGGAAGAATTTAGAAACCAAATAAAATAAAAATGATTTTTTCAGGGAGAATTTATAAAACAAATAAAACAAAAAATAGGCTTTCTATGGCCCACTGAGTGAGAGATGACGCACACAGGAGTCAGGAGTGGCACACAAGCCCAGAGGCCAATATTTATCTCCCACTGATTGATTTATTGATTTTTTCAGGTAGAATTTAGAACCCAAATCAACCAAAAAAATAAATAGGCTTTCTATGGCCCACTATTTGTGAGAGAGATGGCACGCTCAGGACTGGCACACAAGCCCAGAGGCCAATATTAATCTCCCACTTTTTTTTTTTTTCAGGGAAAATTTATAAACCCAATAAAAAAAATAATAAATAGGCTTTCTATGGCCCACTATCTGAGAGAGAGAGATGGCACGCTTAGGACTGGCACACAAGCCCAAAGGCCAATATTAATCTCCCACTGATTGATTTATTGATTTTTTCAGGTAGAATTTAGAACCCAAATAAAGCAAAAAAAAAAAAATAGGCTTTCTATGGCCCACTGAGTGAGTGATGATGCACACAGGAGTCAGGAGTGGCACACAAGCCCTGAGGCCAATATTTTTCTCCCACTGATTGATGTAGTGATTTTTTCAGGTAGATTTTAGAACCCAAATCAAGCAAAAAAATAAATAGGCTTTCTATGGCCCACTGACTGAGAGATGGCACACACAGGAGTCAAGAGTGGCACACAAGCCCTGAGGCCAATATTTTTCTCCCACTGATTGATGTAGTGATTTTTTCAGGTAGATTTTATAACCCAAATCAAGCAAAAAAATAAATAGGCTTTCTATGGCCCACTGAGTGAGAGATGGCACACACAGGGATGGCACTCTAGCAGAAATGTCAATCTTAATCTCCCACAAAAAAAAAAAAACAGGGAGTTTCCAACAATTACTATCTCCCTGCAGTAATCTCAGCCAGGTATGGCAGGCAGCAATAAGGAGTGGACTGATGCACAAATTAAATAAAAAGTGTGGACAAACAAAAAAGATAGCTGTGCAGAAAGGAAGGAACAAGAGGATTTGTGCTTTGAAAAAAGCAGTTGGTTTACACAGCGGCGTACACACAGCAATGCAGCTATCAGGGAGCCTTCTAGGGCAGCCCAATGAGCTACAGCGCTGAGGGGAAAAAAAAAAAAAATGTAGCTTCCACTGTCCCTGCACACCGAAGGTGGTGTTGGGCAGTGGAAATCGCTACAGCACAAGCGGTTTGGTGGTTAATGGACCCTGCCTAACGCTATCCCTGCTTCTGACGAAGCGGCAGCAACCTCTCCCTAAGCTCAGATCAGCAGCAGTAACATGGCGGTCGGCGGGAACGCCCCTTTATAGCCCCTGTGACGCCGCAGACAGCAAGCCAATCACTGCAATGCCCTTCTCTAAGATGGTGGGGACCAGGACCTATGTCATCACGCTGCCCACACTCTGCGTTTACCTTCATTGGCTGAGAAATGGCGCTTTTCGCGTCATTGAAACGCGACTTTGGCGCGAAAGTCGCGTACCGCATGGCCGACCCCGCACAGGGGTCGGATCGGGTTTCATGAAACCCGACTTTGCCAAAAGTCGGCGACTTTTGAAAATGAACGACCCGTTTCGCTCAACCCTAATTGTAAGGCATTTGAAATTGGGGGTCATTTGGCAAAAGTTGTGGGGGGGTACGGCTGGTTCAAGCAATTAGTGGGCCAAGGACATCTGGACCACGTCACGGCAGTGGAGCAGGGAGAGGTAAGTATTTCAACTTTGCAAGTGCTGTGATCCTGAGCAAGCAGGGGGGCCCACTCGTTGGCATTGGCACTGGCACAGGGCCCCTCAAAGTACAGCGGTGTTTTTGCACGGCGGGGGCGCCTCCCACCGGCAGCAACACTTTTGCGTACTATGAGAGGCCCTGTGCCAGTGACGTCGCCAACGAGTATTCCTCCCCCCACCTGATGAAGGAACCTGCACCTTCATCTGCACCTTCCTCTTTGTCCCCGTGTAATGTGGTATGGTATGCGGGAAGGGGGACCTGACTTTCAACAGGGTCACAATCTTGCAGTGTAGCGTGCACAGGGAATGTTGCGTTATGGGTCAATGTACCAGCAGACTCATCTATCACTGGCTGGGCAATGGGCAGGATGAGGGGGAAACAGATATGGGCCCAAAGAATAAAGTGGGCTAAATGCAGTTCAAAATTGGTAACAGGACTAACCAGGGGGCATTGCTTTGTTCAGTGGAGGACAACTGGAATGAGAGGCTGACACAGAGAGTAGGCCCAAATCAGTAAGTATTTTAAATGCAGTTCAAAATTGGCAACAGTAGTAAACTGGCGGCACAGCTTTGTTCACTGGAGGAGAACAGCAAGGAGCGGCAGACACAAATAGAAGGCCCCAACCCAACTAGTAGGCATAATGCAGTGTTGTTTTCAACAACTACTAAACGAGAGTCGGAAGACCGAAGCAATGGAGAGGAAACCTGGGGAACACCTTGGAGTGGAACACACCGTCTCTACACCCCATACCCAATTTGTAGGCCTAATGCAGTGTAGTTTTCAACAACTACTAAACGAGAGTCGGAAGACCGAAGCAATGGAGAGGAAACCTGGGGAACACCTTGGAGTGGAACACACCGTCTCTACACCCCATACCCAATTTGTAGGCCTAATGCAGTGTAGTTTTCAACAACTACTAAACGAGAGTCGGAAGACTGAAGCAATGGAGAGGAAACCTGGGGAACACCTTGGAGTGGAACACACCGTCTCTACACCTCATACCCAATTTGTAGGCCTAATGCAGTGTTGTTTTCAACAACTACTAAACGAGAGTCGGAAGACCGAAGCAATGGAGAGGAAACCTGGGGAACACCTTGGAGTGGAACACACCATCTCTACACCCCATACCCAATTTGTAGGCCTAATGCAGTGTAGTTTTCAACAACTACTAAACGAGAGTCGGAAGACCGAAGCAATGTAGACGAAACCTGGGGAACACCTTGGAGTGGAACACACCGTCTCTACACCCCATACCCAATTTGTAGGCCTAATGCAGTGTTGTTTTCAACAACTACTAAACGAGAGTCGGAAGACCGAAGCAATGGAGAGGAAACCTGGGGAACACCTTGGAGTGCAACACACCGTCTCTACACCCCGTACCCAATTTGTAGGCCTAATGCAGTGTTGTTTTCAACAACTACTAAACGAGAGTCGGAAGACCGAAGCAATGGTGAGGAAACCTGGGGAACACCTTGGAGTGGAACACACCGTCTCTACACCCCATACCCAATTTGTAGGCCTAATACAGTGTAGTTTTCAACAACTACTAAACGAGAGTCGGAAGACCGAAGCAATGGAGAGGAAACCTGGGGAACACCTTGGAGTGGAACACACCGTCTCTACACCCCATACCCAATTTGTAGGCCTAATGCAGTGTAGTTTTCAACAACTACTAAACGAGAGTCGGAAGACCGAAGCAATGGAGAGGAAACCTGGGGAACGCCTTGGAGTGGAACACACCGTCTCTACACCCCATACCCAATTTGTAGGCCTAATTCAGTGTTGTTTTCAACAACTACTAAACGACAGTCGGAAGACCGAAGCAATGGAGAGGAAACCTGGGGAACACCTTGGAGTGGAACACACCATCTCTACACCACATACCCAATTTGTAGGCCTAATGCAGTGTAGTTTTCAACAACTACTAAACGAGAGTCGGAAGACCGAAGCAATGTAGACGAAACCTGGGGAACACCTTGGAGTGGAACACACTGTCTCTACACCCCATACCCAATTTGTAGGCCTAATGCAGTGTTGTTTTCAACAACTACTAAACGAGAGTCGGAAGACCGAAGCAATGGAGAGGAAACCTGGGGAACACCTTGGAGTGGAACACACCGTCTCTACACCCCATACCCAATTTGTAGGCCTAATGCAGTGTAGTTTTCAACAACTACTAAACGAGAGTCGGAAGACCGAAGCAATGTAGACGAAACCTGGGGAACACCTTGGAGTGGAACACACCGTCTCTACACCCCATACCCAATTTGTAGGCCTAATGCAGTGTAGTTTTCAACAACTACTAAACGAGAGTCGGAAGACCGAAGCAATGTAGACGAAACCTGGGGAACACCTTGGAGTGGAACACACCGTCTCTACACCCCATACCCAATTTGTAGGCCTAATGCAGTGTTGTTTTCAACAACTACTAAACGAGAGTCGGAAGACCGAAGCAATGGAGAGGAAACCTGGGGAACACCTTGGAGTGGAACACACCGTCTCTACACCCCATACCCAATTTGTAGGCCTAATGCAGTGTTGTTTTCAACAACTACTAAACGAGAGTCGGAAGACCGAAGCAATGGTGAGGAAACCTGGGGAACACCTTGGAGTGGAACACACCGTCTCTACACCCCATACCCAATTTGTAGGCCTAATGCAGTGTAGTTTTCAACAACTACTAAACGAGAGTCGGAAGACCGAAGCAATGGAGAGGAAACCTGGGGAACACCTTGGAGTGGAACACACCGTCTCTACACCCCATACCCAATTTGTAGGCCTAATGCAGTGTAGTTTTCAACAACTACTAAACGAGAGTCGGAAGACCGAAGCAATGGAGAGGAAATCTGGGGAACACCTTGGAGTGGAACACACCGTCTCTACACCCCATACCCAATTTGTAGGCCTAATGCAGTGTAGTTTTCAACAACTACTAAACGAGAGTCCGAAGACCGAAGCAATGTCGACGAAACCTGGGGAACACCTTGGAGTGGAACACACCGTCTCTACACCCCATACCCAATTTGTAGGCCTAATGCAGTGTTGTTTTCAACAACTACTAAACGAGAGTCGGAAGACCGAAGCAATGGAGAGGAAACCTGGGGAACACCTTGGAGTGGAACACACCGTCTCTACACCCCATACCCAATTTGTAGGCCTAATGCAGTGTTGTTTTCAACAACTACTAAACGAGAGTCAGAGGACCGAAGCAATGGAGAGGAAACCTGGGGAACACCTTGGAGTGGAACATACCGTCTCTACACCCCATACCCAATTTGTAGGCCTAATGCAGTGTAGTTTTCAACAACTACTAAACGAGAGTCGGAAGACCGAAGCAATGGTGAGGAAACCTGGGGAAGACCTTGGAGTGGAACACACCGTCTCTACACCCCATACCCAATTTGTAGGCCTAATGCAGTGTAGTTTTCAACAACTACTAAACGAGAGTCAGAAGATCGAAGCAATGGCGAGGTAACCTGGGGAACACCTTGGAGCGGCAGACACCGTTAGTAGGCCCTACTGAAGTAGTAGCCCCAATGCAGTTTTCAAATTCCTAGAGGCTGAAAACAATAGTATTGACGCTCTGCTTTTTTCAAAGGAGGACAGCTGTATTGAGTGGCGCAGACAGACACAGGTAGTAGGCCTTAAACCAAAAATGTGGGTCAATGCAGTTTAAAAAAGGTTACAGGGGTACACAGGCAGCATTGCTCTGGTCAGTGGAGGACAATTTCAATAGTGGACCGCAGACAGACTTTGTACGCCTACTATTAAAAAAAGGATGCTCTATGCAATTAAAATAGGTTACAGGGGTCTACGGGCAGCAGTGGTGTGGTCAGTGGAGGAGTATTGGAAGGAGGGACCGCAGACAGGCGTAGTAGGCTTAACATAACAAAATTAGGCTGTAGGCACTTTAAAATTGGTTCCACGGGTACACGGGCAGCAGTGGTGTGGTCAGCGGAGGATAATTTGAATTAGGGACTGCAGACAGACTTTGTAGGCTGTCCCCTGTGGACCATGCATCCAACACATTAACCCAGTGCGCCGTAATGAACACGTAACTTTTTGTGGACATGCCTACTGGTCCATGCGTCTCTTGTCAGGTGCACCTTTCTACTGTTTGATTGCCTGAGTGCTATGACAATGCAGACTTGTTCATGCCGGTGGAGGGCTGGGATGGCTTTTCTCGCAATAGAAATGTCGACTGGGTAGCTTGAACCGTGGTACAGCGTAGTTCATCTGGGCTTTCTAAATATAAAACAAAGAAAAAAAGTAGGCTCCATGCACTTTCACCTGGGTTCCAGGGGTACACGGCCAGCATTGGTCTGGTCAGTGGAGAACTATTGGAAGGAGGGACCGCAGAAAGGCTTAGAAGGCCTAACATAATACAATTGGGCTGTGGGCACTTTAAAATTGTTTCCAGGGTTACACGGGCAGCAGTAGACAGGTCAGTGGAGGCCTAGTGGAAGGAGGGACCGCAGACAGGCTTCGAAGGCCTAACATAATAAAATTGGGCTGTGGGCACTTTAAAATTGGTTCCAGGGGTACACGGGCAGCAGTAGACAGGTCACTGGAGGCCTAGTGGAAGGAGGGACCGCAGACAGGCTTCGAAGGCCTAACATAATAAAATTGGGCTGTAGGCACTTTAAAATTGGTTCCAGGGGTACACAGGCAGCAGTAGACAGGTCACTGGAGGCCTAGTGGAAGGAGGGACCGCAGACAGGATTCGAAGGCCTAACATAATAAAATTGGGCTGTGGGCAGTTTAAAATTGCTTCCAGGGGTACACGGGCAGCAGTAGACAGGTCAGCGGAGGCCTAGTGGAAGGAGGGACCGCAGACAGGCTTCGAAGGCCTAACATAATAAAATTGGGCTGTATGCACTTTCAAATTGGTTCCAGGGGTACACGGGCAGCAGTAGACAGGTCAGTGGAGGCCTAGTGGAAGGAGGGACCGCAGACAGGCTTCGAAGGCCTAACATAATATAATTGGGCTGTGGGCACTTTAAAATTGGTTCCAGGGGTACACGGGCAGCAGTAGACAGGTCACTGGAGGCCTAGTGGAAGGAGGGACCGCAGACAGGCTTCGAAGGCCTAACATAATACAATTGGGCTGTGGGCACTTTAAAATTGGTTCCAGGGGTACACGGGCAGCAGTAGACAGGTCAGTGGAGGCCTAGTGGAAGGAGCGACTGCAGACAGGCTTCGAAGGCCTAACATAATACAATTGGGCTGTGGGCACTTTAAAATTGTTTCCAGGGGTACACGGGCAGCAGTAGACAGGTCAGTGGAGGCCTAGTGGAAGGAGGGACCGCAGACAGGCGTATTATCCCTAACATAATAAAATTTGGCTGTAGGCACTTTATAATTGTTTCCAGGGGTACACGGGCAGCAGTAGACAGGTCAGTGGAGGCCTAGTGGAAGGAGGGACCGCAGACAGGCTTCGAAGGCCTAACATAATAAAATTGGGCTGTGGGCACTTTAAAATTGGTTCCAGGGGTACACGGGCAGCAGTAGACAGGTCAGTGGAGGCCTAGTGGAAGGAGCGACCGCAGACAGGCTTCGAAGGCCTAACATAATACAATTGGGCTGTGGGCACTTTAAAATTGTTTCCAGGGGTACACGGGCAGCAGTAGACAGGTCACTGGAGGCCTAGTGGAAGGAGGGACCGCAGACAGGCTTCGAAGGCCTAACATAATAAAATTGGGCTGTGGGCACTTTAAAATTGGTTCCAGGGGTACACGGGCAGCAGTAGACAGGTCAGTGGAGGCCTAGTGGAAGGAGGGACCGCAGACAGGCTTCGAAGGCCTAACATAATACAATTGGGCTGTGGGCACTTTAAAATTGTTTCCAGGGGTACACGGGCAGCAGTAGACAGGTCAGTGGAGGCCTAGTGGAAGGAGGGACCGCAGACCGACTTCGAAGGCCTAACATAATAAAATTGGGCTGTAGGCACTTTAAAATTGGTTCCAGGGGTACACGGGCAGCAGTAGACAGGTCACTGGAGGCCTAGTGGAAGGAGGGACCGCAGACAGGCTTCGAAGGCCTAACATAATAAAATTGGGCTGTAGACACTTTAAAATTGGTTCCAGGGGTACACAGGCAGCAGTAGACAGGTCACTGGAGACCTAGTGGAAGGAGGGACCGCAGACAGGATTCGAAGACCTAACATAATAAAATTGGGCTGTGGGCACTTTAAAATTGCTTCCAGGGATACACGGGCAGCAGTAGACAGGTCACTGGAGGCCTAGTGGAAGGAGGGACCGCAGACAGGCGTATTATCCCTAACATAATAAAATTTGGCTGTAGGCACTTTATAATTGTTTCCAAGGGTACACGGGCAGCAGTAGACAGGTCAGTGGAGGCCTAGTGGAAGGAGGGACCGCAGACAGGCTTCGAAGGCCTAACATAATAAAATTGGGCTGTGGGCACTTTAAAATTGGTTCCAGGGGTACACGGGCAGCAGTAGACAGGTCAATGGAGGCCTAGTGGAAGGAGCGACTGCAGACAGGCTTCGAAGGCCTAACATAATAACATTGGGCTGTGGGCACTTTAAAATTGGTTCCAGGGGTACACGGGCAGCAGTAGACAGGTCAGTGGAGGCCTAGTGGAAGGGGGGACCGCAGACAGGCTTCGAAGGCCTAACATAATACAATTGGGCTGTGGGCACTTTAAAATTGTTTCCAGGGGTACACGGGCAGCAGTAGACAGGTCACTGGAGGCCTAGTGGAAGGAGGGACCGCAGACAGGCTTCGAAGGCCTAACATAATAAAATTGGGCTGTAGGCACTTTAAAATTGGTTCCAGGGGTACACGGGCAGCAGTAGACAGGTCAGTGGAGGCCTAGTGGAAGGAGGGACCGCAGACAGGCTTCGAAGGCCTAACATAATAAAATTGGGCTGTGGGCACTTTAAAATTGGTTCCAGGGGTACACGGGCAGCAGTAGACAGGTCACTGGAGGCCTAGTGGAAGGGGGGACCGCAGACAAGCTTCGAAGGCCTAACATAATAAAATTGGGCTGTAGGCACTTTAAAATTGGTTCCAGGGGTACACGGGCAGCAGTAGACAGGTCAATGGAGGCCTAGTGGAAGGAGCGACTGCAGACAGGCTTCGAAGGCCTAACATAATAAAATTGGGCTGTGGGCACTTTAAAATTGGTTCCAGGGGTACACGGGCAGCAGTAGACAGGTCAGTGGAGGCCTAGTGGAAGGGGGGACCGCAGACAGGATTTGAAGGCCTAACATAATACAATTGGGCTGTGGGCACTTTAAAATTGTTTCCAGGGGTACACGGGCAGCAGTAGACAGGTCAGTGGAGGCCTAGTGGAAGGAGGGACCGCAGACAGGCGTATTATCCCTAACATAATAAAATTTGGCTGTAGGCACTTTGTAATTGTTTCCAGGGGTACACGGGCAGCAGTAGACAGGTCAGTGGAGGCCTAGTGGAAGGAGGGACCGCAGACAGGCTTCGAAGGCCTAACATAATAAAATTGGGCTGTGGGCACTTTAAAATTGGTTCCAGGGGTACACGGGCAGCAGTAGACAGGTCAGTGGAGGCCTAGTGGAAGGAGCGACCGCAGACAGGCTTCGAAGGCCTAACATAATACAATTGGGCTGTGGGCACTTTAAAATTGTTTCCAGGGGTACACGGGCAGCAGTAGACAGGTCACTGGAGGCCTAGTGGAAGGAGCGACCGCAGACAGGCTTCGAAGGCCTAACATAATAAAATTGGGCTGTGGGCACTTTAAAATAGGTTGCAGGGGTACACGGGCAGCAGTAGACAGGTCAGTGGAGGCCTAGTGGAAGGAGGGACCGCAGACAGGCTTCGAAGGCCTAACATAATACAATTGGGCTGTGGGCACTTTAAAATTGTTTCCAGGGGTACACGGGCAGCAGTAGACAGGTCAGTGGAGGCCTAGTGGAAGGAGGGACCGCAGACCGACTTTGAAGGCCTAACATAATAAAATTGGGCTGTGGGCACTTTAAAATTGGTTCCAGGGGTACACGGGCAGCAGTAGACAGGTCAGTGGAGGCCTAGTGGAAGGAGGGACCGCAGACAGGCTTCGAAGGCCTAACATAATACAATTGGGCTGTGAGCACTTTAAAATTGTTTCCAGGGGTACACGGGCAGCAGTAGACAGGTCACTGGAGGCCTAGTGGAAGGAGGGACCGCAGACAGGCTTCGAAGGCCTAACATAATAAAATTGGGCTGTAGGCACTTTAAAATTGGTTCCAGGGGTACACGGGCAGCAGTAGACAGGTCAGTGGAGGCCTAGTGGAAGGAGGGACCGCAGACAGGCTTCGAAGGCCTAACATAATAAAATTGGGCTGTAGGCACTTTAAAATTGATTCCAGGGGTACACAGGCAGCAGTAGACAGGTCACTGGAGACTTAGTGGAAGGAGGGACCGCAGACAGGATTCGAAGACCTAACATAATAAAATTGGGCTGTGGGCACTTTAAAATTGCTTCCAAGGATACACGGGCAGCAGTAGACAGGTCACTGGAGGCCTAGTGGAAGGAGGGACCGCAGACAGGCGTATTATCCCTAACATAATAAAATTTGGCTGTAGGCACTTTATAATTGTTTCCAAGGGTACACGGGCAGCAGTAGACAGGTCAGTGGAGGCCTAGTGGAAGGAGGGACCGCAGACAGGCTTCGAAGGCCTAACATAATAAAATTGGGCTGTGGGCACTTTAAAATTGGTTCCAGGGGTACACGGGCAACAGTAGACAGGTCAATGGAGGCCTAGTGGAAGGAGCGACTGCAGACAGGCTTCGAAGGCCTAACATAATAAAATTGGGCTGTGGGCACTTTAAAATTGGTTCCAGGGGTACACGGGCAGCAGTAGACAGGTCAGTGGAGGCCTAGTGGAAGGGGGGACCGCAGACAGGCTTCGAAGGCCTAACATAATACAATTGGGCTGTGGGCACTTTAAAATTGTTTCCAGGGGTACACGGGCAGCAGTAGACAGGTCACTGGAGGCCTAGTGGAAGGAGGGACCGCAGACAGGCTTCGAAGGCCTAACATAATAAAATTGGGCTATAGGCACTTTAAAATTGGTTCCAGGGGTACACGGGCAGCAGTAGACAGGTCAGTGGAGGCCTAGTGGAAGGAGGGACCGCAGACAGGCTTCGAAGGCCTAACATAATAAAATTGGGCTGTGGGCACTTTAAAATTGGTTCCAGGGGTACACGGGCAGCAGTAGACAGGTCACTGGAGGCCTAGTGGAAGGGGGGACCGCAGACAAGCTTCGAAGGCCTAACATAATAAAATTGGGCTGTATGCACTTTAAAATTGGTTCCAGGGGTACACGGGCAGCAGTAGACAGGTCAATGGAGGCCTAGTGGAAGGAGCGACTGCAGACAGGCTTCGAAGGCCTAACATAATAAAATTGGGCTGTGGGCACTTTAAAATTGGTTCCAGGGGTACATGGGCAGCAGTAGACAGGTCAGTGGAGGCCTAGTGGAAGGGGGGACCGCAGACAGGCTTCGAAGGCCTAACATAATAAAATTGGGCTGTGGGCACTTTAAAATTGGTTCCAGGGGTACACGGGCAGCAGTAGACAGGTCACTGGAGGCCTAGTGGAAGGGGGGACCGCAGACAAGCTTCGAAGACCTAACATAATAAAATTGGGCTGTAGGCACTTTAAAATTGGTTCCAGGGGTACACGGGCAGCAGTAGACAGGTCAGTGGAGGCCTAGTGGAAGGAGGGACCGCAGACAGGCTTCGAAGGCCTAACATAATAAAATTGGGCTGTGGGCACTTTAAAATTGGTTCCAGGGGTACACGGGCAGCAGTAGACAGGTCAGTGGAGACCTAGTGGAAGGGGGGACCGCAGACAGGCTTCGAAGGCCTAACATAATACAATTGGGCTGTGGGCACTTTAAAATTGTTTCCAGGGTACACGGGCAGCAGTAGACAGGTCACTGGAGGCCTAGTGGAAGGGGGGACCGCAGACAAGCTTCGAAGGCCTAACATAATAAAATTGGGCTGTAGGCACTTTAAAATTGGTTCCAGGGGTACACGGGCAGCAGTAGACAGGTCAGTGGAGGCCTAGTGGAAGGAGGGACCGCAGACAGGCTTCGAAGGCCTAACATAATAAAATTGGGCTGTGGGCACTTTAAAATTGGTTCCAGGGGTACACGGGCAGCAGTAGACAGGTCAGTGGAGGCCTAGTGGAAGGAGCGACCGCAGACAGGCTTCGAAGGCCTAACATAATAAAATTGGGCTGTGGGCACTTTAAAATTGGTTCCAGGGGTACACGGGCAGCAGTAGACAGGTCAGTGGAGGCCTAGTGGAAGGGGGGACCGCAGACAGGCTTCGAAGGCCTAACATAATACAATTGGGCTGTGGGCACTTTAAAATTGTTTCCAGGGGTACACGGGCAGCAGTAGACAGGTCACTGGAGGCCTAGTGGAAGGAGGGACCGCAGACAGGCTTCGAAGGCCTAACATAATAAAATTGGGCTGAAGGCACTTTAAAATTGGTTCCAGGGGTACACGGGCAGCAGTAGACAGGTCAGTGGAGGCCTAGTGGAAGGAGGGACCACAGACAGGCTTCGAAGGCCTAACATAATAAAATTGGGCTGTGGGCACTTTAAAATTGGTTCCAGGGGTACACGGGCAGCTGTAGACAGGTCACTGGAGGCCTAGTGGAAGGAGGGACCGCAGACAGGCGTATTATCCCTAACATAATAAAATTTGGCTGTAGGCACTTTATAATTGTTTCCAAGGGTACACGGGCAGCAGTAGACAGGTCAGTGGAGGCCTAGTGGAAGGAGGGACCGCAGACAGGCTTCGAAGGCCTAACATAATACAATTGGGCTGTAGGCACTTTAAAATTGGTTCCAGGGGTACACGGGCAGCAGTAGACAGGTCAGTGGAGGCCTAGTGGAAGGAGCGACCGCAGACAGGCTTTGAAGGCCTAACATAATAAAATTGGGCTGTAGGCACTTTAAAATTGGTTCCAGGGGTACACGGGCAGCAGTAGACAGGTCAGTGGAGGCCTAGTGGAAGGAGTTACTGCAGACAGGCTTCGAAGGCCTAACATAATAAAATTGGGCTGTAGGCACTTTAAAATTGGTTCCAGGGGTACACGGGCAGCAGTAGACAGGTCACTGGAGGCCTAGTGGAAGGAGGGAGCGCAGACAGGCTTCAAAAGCCTAACATAATAAAATTGGGCTGTAGGCACTTTAAGATTGGTTCCAGGGGTACACGGGCAGCAGTAGACGGGTCAGTGGAGGCCTAGTGGAAGGAGGGACCGCAGACAGGCGTAGTAGGCATAACATAATAAAATTTGGCTGTAGACACTTTGAATTCTCTTGCAGGGGTACACAGGCAGCATTGGTGTTGTCAGCGGAGGCCGATTGTAATGAGTGTCTGCCAGTTAGTAGTCCCAAACAATAAATACATGTTAATGTCTCGCATTACAACAAAACAAAAACACAAAAGGGTGCAATCATTAGGTACAGGGGTGTGCTCCTCTGCGTAGTTTCAGACCTAGTAATTTGGCACAAAGTATTTACTTGGGTAAATATAGGACACTGCCCCTGACTATGTTAAGTACCATCATACATGTCAACACAATGGTATTGTCAGTGGCAGGAATTTACGGATGTCAGCGCATAGACTAAACATTGGTGGAACTGTGAGAGATAATTGTGCAAGTGGTAGAGCAATGTTTGAGCTGGGGGTGGGGGAACTCTCTTGTGGCCGGCGGTACAGGCCCAGGGCCCCTCATGTGACAACAGTGTGTCTGACGTTGGGTGCGCACCACCACCGCCAGAGACACTTTATTGTACTATGAGGGACCCAGTGGCAGTGCCGTCGACCAAAAGCGGGCACACCCACCTCTTCAGACAAACAGCACTCTCACGGGTGCTTGCGCCAAGTGGCGATACCACGGCCCCGTGTGGGGAGTTTGGCCATTTAGGGAGGTGTAAACATGTTGTATGTTGGACAATCAGCTGCTGCAAATTACGAGATTGGTAAAGTCATTCAGAGTAGTCCACAGGCAATACCTTTTCATAGGAAAGCTAGGTGTCGGCCGGGCAAGGTGGGGCAAAAGAATTCGAAATCCATTTGTGGTTCATTTTAATGAAGGTTAGATCATCAACATTTTGGGTAGCCAGACGAGTCCTTTTTTCGGTTAATATTGAACCTGCAGCACTGAATACTCTTTCTGATAGGACACTAGCTGCCGGGCAAGCAAGCTCCTGCAATGCATATTCTGCCAATTCTGGACAGGTGTCTAATTTGGATGCCCAGTAATCAAATGGGAATGACGGTTGAGGTAGAACATCGATAAGGGATGAAAAATAGTTAGTAACCATACTGGACCAATGTTGTCTCCTGTCACTTTGAATTGATGCAGCAGTACCTGTCCTGTCTGCGGTCATAGCAAAATCACTCCACAACCTGGTCAGAAAACCCCTCTGTCCAACGCCACTTCTGATTTCTGCACCTCTAACACTTCTGGTCTGCTGCCCCCTGCAGCTCGTGTGAGAACGATCACGGGCGCTGTGTGCTGGGAATGCCTGAAGCAAACGGTCAACAAGAGTTGATTGTTTGGTTGCTAATATTAGTTCCAAGTTCTCATGTGACATAATATTTTGCAATTTGCCTTTATAGCGAGGATCAAGGAGGCAGGCCAACCAGTAATCGTCATCGTTCTCTCCTGGTTCTCCTCCTATCTCTCTGACCGATCCTTCACTGTATGTTTCGCTGGTTCCTCCTCCTCTCACCTTCCCCTTACTGTTGGGGTTCCTCAAGGATCAGTCCTAGGCCCCCTCCTCTTCTCTTTGTATACTGCCCCTATTGGACAAACAATCAGTAGATTTGGCTTCCAGTACCATCTCTATGCTGACGACACCCAACTATACACTTCTTCTCCTGATCTCACGCCTGCCTTATTAGAAAACACCAGTGATTGTCTTACCGCTGTCTCTAGCATCATGTCCTCCCTCTATCTGAAACTAAACCTGTCAAAAACTGAACTCCTCGTGTTTTCTCCCTCTACTAACCTACCTTTGCCTGACATTGCCATCTCCGTGTGCGGTTCCACCATTACTCCAAAGCAACATGCCCGCTGCCTTGGGGTCATCCTTGATTCTGACCTTTCATTCACCCCCCACATCCGATCACTGGCTCGCTCTTCTTACCTGCATCTCAAAAACATTTCTAGAATTCGCCCTTTTCTTACTTTCGACTCTGCAAAAACTCTTACTGTTTCACTTATTCATTCTCGTCTGGACTATTGTAACTCTCTACTAATCGGCCTCCCTCTTACCAAACTCTCCCCGCTCCAATCTGTCCTGAATGCTGCTGCCAGGATCATATTCCTCACCAACCGTTACACCGATGCCTCTACCTTGTGCCAGTCATTACACTGGTTACCCATCCACTCAAGAATCCAGTACAAAACTACTACCCTCATCCACAAAGCACTCCATGGCTCAGCACCACCCTACATCTCCTCTCTGGTCTCAGTCTACCACCCTACCCGTGCCCTCCGCTCCGCTGATGACCTCAGGTTAGCATCCTCAATAATCAGAACCTCCCACTCCCGTCTCCAAGACTTTACACGTGCTGCGCCGATTCTTTGGAATGCACTACCTAGGATAATACGATTAATCCCCAATCCCCACAGTTTTAAGCGTGCCCTAAAAACTCATTTGTTCAGACTGGCCTACCGCCTCAATGCATTAACCTAACGATCCCTGTGTGGCCTATATTAAAAAAAAAAAAAAAAAAAATTAATTAACTGGTTCATGCAGCTTTACATGAACACCCAAGCCTTACACTATGGCTGGTCCGAATAACTATAGCAATTGTTACCATCCACCTCTCGTGTCTCCCCTTTTCCTCATAGTTTGTAAGCTTACGAGCAGGGCCCTCACTCCTCTTGGTATCTGTTTTGAACTGTATTTCTGTTATGCTGTAATGTCTATTGTATGTACAAGTCCCCTCTATAATTTGTAAAGCGCTGCGGAATATGTTGGCGCTATATAAATAAAAATTATTATTATTATATTATTATTATCGTTCATCATTTTCGTAATGCGTGTCTCCCTTTTGAGGATACGTAAGGCATAATCCGCCATGTGTGCCAAAGTTCCAGTTGTCAAATCTGCGGTTGTGCTTGGTTGAGGGGCAGTTTCAGGCAAATCTATGTCACTTGTGTCCCTCAAAAAACCAGAACCCGGCCTTGCCGCGCCACCAATTTCCAGTGGCCCCGGAGAAGCTTCTTCATTAAAAAAATACTCATCCCCATCATCCTCCTCGTCCTCCTCCTCCTGTTCGCCCGCTACCTCATCCTGTACACTGCCCTGACCAGACAATGGCTGACTGTCATCAAGGCTTTCCTCTTCCTCGGTTGCAGATGCCTGCTCCATTATGTGCGTCAAACTTTGCATCAGCAGACGCATTTGGGGGATGCTCATGCTTATTATGGCGTTGTCTGCACTAACCAGCCGTGTGCATTCCTCAAAACACTGAAGGACTTGACACATGTCTTGTATCTTCGACCACTGCACACCTGACAACTCCATGTCTGCCATCCTACTGCCTGCCCGTGTATGTGTATCCTCCCACAAAAACATAACAGCCCGCCTCTGTTCGCACAGTCTCTGAAGCATGTGCAGTGCTGAGTTCCACCTTGTTGCAACGTCTATGATTAGGCGATGCTGGGGAAGGTTCAAAGACCGCTGATAGGTCTGCATACGGCTGGAGTGTACGGGCGAACGGCGGATATGTGAGCAAAGTCCGCGCACTTTGAGGAGCAGGTCGGATAACCCCGGATAACTTTTCAGGAAGCACTGCACCACCAGGTTTAAGGTGTGAGCCAGGCAAGGAATGTGTTTCAGTTGGGAAAGGGAGATGGCAGCCATGAAATTCCTTCCGTTATCACTCACCACCTTGCCTGCCTCAAGATCTACTGTGCCCAGCGACGACTGCGTTTCTCTCTGCAAGAACTCGGACAGAGCTTCCGCTGTGTGTCTGTTGTCGCCCAAACACTTCATAGCCAATACAGCCTGCTGACGCTTGCCAGTAGCTGGCCCATAATGGGACAACTGGTGTGCAACAGTGGCAGCTGCGGATGGAGTGGTTGTGCGACTGCGGTCTGTGGACGAGCTCTCGCTTCTGCAGAAGGACGAGGAGGAGGGGGTGCGAACACCTACAGCCAACTGTTTCCTAGACCGTGGGCTAGGCAGAACTGTCCCGAAATTGATGTCCCCTGTGGACCCTGCATCCACCACATTCACCCAGTGTGCCGTGATGGACACGTAACGTCCCTGGCCATGCCTACTGGTCCATGCATCTAATGTCAGGTGCACCTTTGTACTCACAGATTGCCTGAGTGCATGGACGATGCGCTCTTTAACATGCTGGTGGAGGGCTGGGATGGCTTTTCTCGAAAAGAAGTGTCGACTGGGTAGCTCGTAGCGTGGTTCAGCGTAGTCCATCAGGGCTTTGAAAGCTTCGCTTTCAACTAACCGGTAGGGCATAATCTCTAACGAGATTAGTCTAGCTATGTGGGCGTTCAAACCCTGTGTACGCGGATGCGAGGCTAAGTACTTCCTTTTTCTAACCAGAGTCTCATGTAGGGTGAGCTGGACTGGAGAGCTGGAGATCGTGGAACTAGCGGGTGTGCCGGTGGACATGGCAGAATGAGAGACGGTTGGAGACGGTATTGTTTCCGCCGGTGCCCTAGATGCAGTGTTTCCTACTACGAAACTGGTGATTCCCTGACCCTGACTGCTTTGGCCTGGCAAAGAAACCTGCACAGATACTGCAGGTGGTGCGGAAAATGGTGGCCTTACAGTGACGGCAGGGATGTAGCGTTGCTGGCTAGCTTCATTGGCTGAGGGTGCTACAACCTTAAGGGACGTTTGGTAGTTAGTCCAGGCTTGCAAATGCATGGTGGTTAAATGTCTATGCATGCAACTTGTATTGAGACTTTTCAGATTCTGACCTCTGCTTAAGGTAGTTGAACATTTTTGACAGATGACTTTGCGCTGATCAATTGGATGTTGTTTAAAAAAATGCCAGACTGCACTCTTTCGAGCCTCGGATCCATTTTCAGGAATTGCAGACTGAGCTTTAACCGGATGGCCACGCTGTCCTCCAACAGGTTTTGGCTTTGCCTCACATTTTGTCCCATGTACGGGCCCGGCAGATGGAACCTGTTGCGATGTTGATGCCTGCTGCGTCCCCTCCTCCTCCGCTTCAGAACTACTGCCGCCTGCACCCTGTTCCCCCAATGGCTGCCAATCGGGGTCAACAACTGGGTCATCTATAACCTCCTCTTCTAGCTCGTGCGCAACTTCGTCTGTGTCACCGTGTAAGTCGGTGGTAGAGCGTTCGTGACGGGGCAACATAGTCTCATCAGGGTCTGATTCTGGATCAGTACCCTGCGAGGGCAATGTTGTGGTCTGAGTCAAAGGACCAGCATAGTAGTCTGGCTGTGGCTGTGCATCAGTGCACTCCATGTCAGATTCAACTTGTAATGGGCATGGCATGTTAACTGTTTCACTTTCCAAGCCAGGGACGGTATGTGTAAAGAGCTCCATGGAGTAACCCATTGTGTCGCCTGCTGCATCCTTCTCTGTTGTTGTTTTTGCTGAAGAGGACAAGGAAGCGACTTGTCCCTGACCGTGAACATCCACTAACGACGCGCTGCTTTTACATTTACCAGTTTCAAAAGAGGAGGCAAAAGAGCTTGAGGCTGAGTCAGCAAGGTAAGCCAAAACTTGCTCTTGCTGCTCCGGCTTTAAAAGCGGTTTTCCTACTCCCAGAAAAGGGAGCGTTCGAGGCCTTCTGTAGCCAGACGACGAACCTGGCTCCACAGCTCCAGACTTAGGTGCAATATTTTTTTTCCCACGACCACCTGATGCTCCACTACCACTACCATCATTACCAGCTGACAATGAACGCCCACGGCCACGACCTCTTCCACCAGACTTCCTCATTGTTTTAAAAACGTAACCAAAGTAACGGTATTTGTTGCTGTCAAACAACTTACACGGTGAGCTATAACTTCAGTATGATTTAGATATTCCTTTACAGGTGGGTGAGACTGCAAGGAAAACTCTGTTTTCGGTGGCACCAAATGAGAGAGATGCCACACACACAGGACTGTCACTCAAGCACAAATGTCAATATTGATCTCCCACTTTTTTTTTTTTTTTTTCAGGGAGAATTTAGAAACCAAATAAAAAAAAAAAATAGGCTTTCTATGGCCCACTATTTCAGAGACAGAGATGGCACACCCAGGAGTCAGGACTGGCACACAAGCTGAAAGGCCAATATTAATCTCCCACTGATTTTTTTTTATTTTTTCAGGGAGAATTTAGAAACCAAATTAAAAAATGATTTTTTCAGGGAGAATTTAGAAACCAAATTAAAAAAATTGATTTTTTTCAGGGAGAATTTAGAAACCAAATAAAAAAAAATAGGCTTTCTATGGCCCACTATTTGAGAGAGAGAGAGAGAGATGGCACACCCAGAAGTCAGGAGTGGCACACAAGCAGAAAGGCCAATATTAATCTCCCACTGATTTTTTTTTATTTTTTCAGTGAGAATTTAGAAACCAAAAAAAAAAAAATAGGCTTTCTATGGCCCACTATTTGAGAGAGAGAGAGATGGCACACCCAGGAGTCAGGAGTGGCACACAAGCAGAAAGGCCAATATTAATCTCCCACTGATTTTTTTTTATTTTTTCAGGGAGACTTTAGAAACCAAATAAAAAAATTGATTTTTTCAGGGAGAATTTAGAAACCAAATAAAAAAAATTGATTTTTTCAGGGAGAATTTAGAAACCAAATAAAAAAAAATAGGCTTTCTATGGCCCACTATTTGAGAGAGAGAGATGGCACACCCAGGAGTCAAGACTGGCACACAAGCAGAAAGGTCAATATTAATCTCCCACTGATTTTTTTTTATTTTTTCAGGGAGAATTTAGAAACCAAATAAAAAAAAAAAATATAGGCTTTCTATGGCCCACTATTTGAGAGACAGAGATGGCACACCCAGGAGTCAGGAATGGCACACAAGCAGAAAGGCCAATATTAATCTCCCACTGATTTTTTTTTATTTTTTCAGGGAGAATTTAGAAACTAAATAAAAAAAAATAGGCTTTCTATGGCCCACTATTTGAGAGAGAGAGATGGCACACCCAGGAGTCAGGAGTGGCACACAAGCAGAAAGGCCAATATTAATCTCCCACTGATTTTTTTTAATTTTTTCAGGGAGAATTTAGAAACCAAATAAAAAAAAAATAAATAGGCTTTCTATGGCCCACTATTTGAGAGAGAGATGGCACACTCAGGACTGGCACACAAGCCCAAAGGCCAATATTAATCTCCCACTGTTTTTTTTTTTCAGGGAGAATTTATAAACCCCCCTTCAAAAAAAACAGAAAAATAAAAAGGCTTTCTATGGCCCACTATGTGAGAGAGATGGCACACACAGGGATGGCACTCTAGCAGAAATGCCAATCTTAATCTCCAACAACTTATTTTTTTAGGGAGAATTAAAAAAAAAAAAAAAAACCAGGGACTGTCCTACAATTACTATCTCCCTGCAGTAATCTCAGCCAGGTATGGCAGGCAGCAATAAGGAGTGGACTGATGCACAAAATAAATAAAAAGTGTGGACAAACAAACAAGATAGCTGTGCAGAAAGGAAGGAACAACAGGATTTGTGCTTTGAAAAAAGCAGTTGGTTTGCACAGCGGCGTACACACAGCAATGCAGCTATCAGGGAGCCTTCTAGGGCAGCCCAATGAGCTACAGCGCTGAGGAAAAAAAATGTAGCTTCAACTGTCCCTGCAAACAAAAGGTGGTGTTGGACAGTGGAAATCGCTACAGCACAAGCGGTTTGGTGGTTAATGGACCCTGCCTAACGCTATCCCTGCTTCTGACGAAGTGGCAGCAACCTCTCCCTAGGCTCAGATCAGCAGCAGTAAGATGGCGGTCGGCGGGAACGCCTCTTTATAGCCCCTGTGACGCCGCAGACAGCAAGCCAATCACTGCAATGCCCTTCTCTAAGATGGTGGGGACCAGGACCTATGTCATCACGCTGCCCACACTCTGCGTCCACCTTCATTGGCTGAGAAATGGCGCTTTTCGCGTCATTGAAACGCGACTTTGGCGCGAAAGTCGCGTACCGCATGGCCGACCCCACACAGGGGTCGGGTCGGGTTTCATGAAACCCAACTTTGCCAAAAGTCGGCGACTTTTGAAAATGAACGATCCGTTTCGCTCAACCCTACTTGTGACTATCCATCATCCTCTTGATTACATTCCAGAGGTTTTCAATGGGGTTCAGGTCTGGAGATTGGGCTGCCCATCACAGGGTTTTGATGTAGTGGTATCTTAATTTTTGCCAGAGCTGTATATGAGTTCAAGAATACACACAGCGGCTTTTGTAACAGTACTCCCCCATATACGAGTTTAAGAATATACACAATGGCTTTTGGCACAGTACTATCACAAACAAGGTTGTATAAGAATAGAAAAATATTTTTAGACTCACATTACTCCCACTGACAGTTGAAGATTATAAAAACATTTGGTAATATCACAGACAAGGATGCAGAGTACACATAGAGAGTGTTTTTGGAAAACTGCGCAGACGCAAAACCTAATAATGCCTCTCACTACAGCTGCATCCTGTCCCTATGCTAAGCAGACCAGAAATAAAAAATAATAATCTTGAACCAGTATAGGAGGAAGTGCATATTGCGGTATACAGTGGCATTTAAAAGTTTGGGCAGTCCTGGTCAAAATTACTGTTATTGCGAACAGTTAGGCAAGTTGAAGATGAATTGATCTCTAAAAGTCTTAAAGGCTTAAAGTTAAAGATGACACATTTGCTTTGCATTTTAGGCAAAAAATAAATTATATTGTAATTTTAGATTTACATTTTAAAAATTACAAAAATGAAAATTTACAGATACCAAAGTTTGGACACCCTTGGAGATTTGTGTTCTCAGTAGTGTTGAGCATTCCGATACTGCAATATCGGGTATCGGCCGATATTCGTGGTATCGGAGTTCCAATACTGAGTTCCGATACTTTCAGAATATCGAATACCGGAATCGGAAATTCCCATAATGCAATGAGCCAGTTTCATTTTATTCAGCCAATGAGGATCCTAAGAAGTGTGGGCGCATCCTGTTAGGCATGTTAGCCATGTTAACTAATGGCATGGCTGTGATTGGCTACTGAAATGATGTCGGTGGTGGGTGGGGTGTGGAGGAGACTGCATGTCTGTGTGCGTGGGCGGTGTCTGTGCGGGCCTCTCGGGGGTCTGTGTGGGCCTGCCAGTGGTCTGTACGGGCCTATCGGGGGTCTGTGTGGGCCTGCCAGGGGTCTGTATGGGCCTCTCGGGGGTCTGTGTGGGATTCCGGGGGTCTGTATGGGCCTCTCGAGGTCTGTGTGGGCCTGCCAGGGGTCTGTATGGGCCTCTCGGGGGTCTGTGTGGGCCTGCTGGGGCTCTTTGTGTCTGTGTGCAGGCATCGTCCGATGGGACTACAAGTCCCATCGGGCTATGTCTGCTACGTCTGCTACAAAGACAGTGATTGACACATTAGTCCATGATGGGACAGTAGTAGTCCATCATCCAGCTAATGTATTGAATGTAAAGAAACCCACAAACATACATACAACATACTACATACAACATACTACATACATACAACATGCTACATACATACTACATACATACAACATACTACATACATACTCCATACATACTACATATATACAACATACATACATACTACATACATACTAGATACATACAACATACATACTACATACATACATACTGTAGCATTTCCCTAACTTCGGGTCTTGGGGGACACTCGCTTGGCACGGGAATAACGCATACAGGCTCGGTTTTCTTACAAAACACAGTCTCTTAGGTTTATTTCACATCCACATAAACAACATCTTCAGGAACTTGACAACAACATGAACACCATCTGTGTTGTGAATTCTGTGGTCGAGCTCCCTCCTGTGGTCATGAGTGGTACTTCGGCTGGTTCTGTCTATGAGCTTCCTCTGGTGGATGTGAGTGGGGCTGCGGCTTCTGAGTTTCCTTCCTCAGGTGACAAGGTTAAGTCGTTAGGTGCTGCTCTATTTAACTCCACCTAGTTCTTTGTTCTTTGCCTCCAGTCAATGTTCCAGTATTGGTCTTGCTCTCTCCTGGATCGTCCTTGTGGCCTGCATAAGCTAAGTTCTGCTTGTGTTTCTTGGTTTGCTATTTTTTCTGTCCAGCTTGCTATTTTGGTTTGTCTTGCTTGCTGGAAGCTCTGGGACGCAGAGGAAGCACCTCCGTACCGTTAGTCGGTGCGGAGGGTCTTTTTGCGCCCTCTGCGTGGTTGTTTGTAGGTTTTTGTGCTGACCGCAAAGCTATCTTTCCTATCCTCGGTCTATTCAGTAAGTCGGGCCTCACTTTGCTAAAATCTATTTCATCTCTGTGTTTGTATTTTCATCTTTACTCACAGTCATTATATGTGGGGGGCTGCCTTTTCCTTTGGGGAACTTCTCTGAGGCAAGGTAGGCTTATTTTTCTATCTTCAGGGCTAGTTAGTTTCTCAGGCTGTGCCCGAGGCGCCTAGGTCTGGTCAGGAGCGCTCCACGGCTACCTCTAGTGTGGTGTGATAGGATTAGGGATTGCGGTCAGCAGAGTTCCCACGTCTCAGAGCTCGTCCTATGTTATTAGTAACTATCAGGTCACTTTGTGTGCTCTTAACCACCAGGTCCATTGTGTTTCTGAACCACCAGTTCATAACAGTACTGGAGGCCCAAAGTACTAATGCTTCTCAATAGAGGGAAAAGAGAAGTTCTGAGACCATTTTTTTTTCTCTGCACTGTGTTTTGTCTTTCTTTTCCCCTAGACATTTGGGTGGTTCAGGACACAGGTGTAGTGATGGACATTAAAGGTCTGTTTTCTTGTGTGGATCATCTCACTGCAAGAGTACAAAATATTCAAGATTTTGTGGTTCAGAAATCTATGTTAGAACCTAGAATTCCTATTCCTGACTTATTTTCTGGAGATAGAGCTAAGTTTTTGAATTTCAAAAATAATTGTGTGAGGAGTCGAGTTTCCTCTGCTGCACAGGGGGAATCTCGATCCGTGTCTGCTGCGGTCTCCCATTCGGTATCGGCCGCAGTGGGCTCTGCTCAGCTGAGACGTCGCTCCCAGCGTCTCGCTGGGGCTGATTCGGTGCATAGGGTCACTACTGCCTTTTCTGGCTTTCCTATGGTACCCTGCACTGATCTGCGGCGAGCGAGCCTCTCTGGGACTAAGTCCTTGTTTACTCACACTGAGCATGCCCAGGGCAGGGTCTCCCATTGGAGGTCGAGGGCCACATGTTCGGTCACATGCTCAGGTGCTGCAGTACATTCCATTGGTCCTTCTGGAAGGTCCTGAAAGGGCAAAACATGCTCAGGTACTGCAGCACTTTTCATTGGTCCTTCTGGAAGGTCCTGAAAGGGCAAAAATTTCAGTAGCAGCTTCCTGTGCTGCAACTATATAAACTGCGCATGACCGCATGGCCATGCGCTAGTATCGTCTTATGCTATATGCTTTGTGCCAATGTGGTCATGTGTTTGAATGTGTTCAGGGACCCGGCTGAAATAAGCCCCCAGAATGCTGGCACCTCCGGCGAGGAGATTGTGTTTAAGTGTGTTCAGGGACCCGGCTGAAATAAGCCCCTAGAATGCTGGCATCTCCGGCGAGGAGTTTTGTATGCATGCATGACCACTCACTGCTCACATCTGGGTAGTTGGCCTGTGCCTCTGTGAAAGTCTAACAGGGCACAGAGCTTTCCTCTCGCGGTTACTCTGTGAAGCTAACAGAGTTGGTATATACCGCCATATAGAGCCGCCATTATTTAGCAGCAGGTGCTTTCCTGCACGGTGGATCCCGGGTTGTGAATGCACCAATTCCATTTAATAAATTATATATTTGGTGCGTTCCGCCAACCCTAACAGTATACTAGCGCCAGGATCTGGCTAAGTAATGGCGGATGAACAGCGATTGCAGGGGTACATCCAGCTGCTGGAGGGCCGGTTGGCGTCTCTTGAGCGTGCAACCTCGGCGGTGGATGTTACCGCAATAGCTGTTCAGGCTGCTAGCGTGGCTGCAGCAGCTTTACCCACTGCCACCTCTGTTCCGAACCTATCTCACCTTCCTTTGCCTTAGAGATACTCTGGGGACAGTAAGTCCTGTAGGGGTTTCGTGAGCCAATGTGGTATACACCTCGAGCTTCTGGCTGCACGTTTCCCTACTGAGCGGGTGGGATTCATAATCTCTCTCCTGTCGGACAGAGCGTTGGAGTGGGCTACGCCGCTGTGGGAGCGCAACGATCATGTGGTGCGGAGTGTTCCTAGGTTTCTGGACACTCTGAAACAGGTCTTTTTAGGACCTCAAGTCACCCATGACACAGCGCTCCAACTGCTGGCTTTGACTAAGGGTTCAACCATGGTCAGCCATTTTGCTGTTCACTTCCGGACATTAGCGTCTGAGTTGGAATGGCCAGATAAAACCCTCATTCCCGTATTTTGGAGGGGGCTGGCTGACCATGTGAAGGACGCTTTGGCCACTAGGGAGATTCCCGCCACACTGGAGGAGCTCATAGCCGTATCTACTCGTATTGACCTCCATTTTAACGAGCGGAGGTTGGAGCGAGCCCAGTGTAGGCAGAGGTTTCGGCTGGCTCCCACCTTCGCCAAACCTTTGGAATCTCCGGTCCAGGCATCCGAGTCACATGAGGCCTTAGAGGTGACACGAGCGGGATCCAAGTCTCAGTCTGCCCGTGCACATAAGGTCCGTCATGTTTGCCAGCAGTCAGGACACCTTGCCTCCAAGAGTCCTCAGCGGTCGGGGAAACGTCAGCGTCTAGTGGCAGTTGGAGGAGGTACACTAGACACGGCGACGTTTGCCTCAAAGTTGTCCTTCAAGGGGACAATTACCATAGGCCCATCCACTCTTATGGTCGAGCTATGCGTGGATTCTGGGGCAGAGGGTAACTTTATGTCTTCCGCTTTTGCCCAGCGTCACGCAATACCCTTGGTGATGCTCGCCAAGCCGGTAACCGTTCGAGTGGTAAATGGGTCAACACTACCTTCACAGATTACCCACCAAACCATTCCTTTCACGCTATCTGTGTCTCCATCACATCAGGAGATAATCTCCCTATTAGTCATTCCTGAGGGAATTGATGAGGTCCTGTTGGGGATACCATGGCTTCGCTACCATTCTCCTCATATTGAGTGGTCCCCTGGGAGAGTTTTAGGTTGGAGTAAATCTTGCGAGGGTAGATGTCTGAGGGAGTGCGTTCAGGTTGCTACTACACAGGTACCCGCAGATCTTTCCTCTCTCCCCAAGCACTATTGGCCCTATGCAGACGTGTTCTCCAAAAGAGCTGCGGAGACCCTTCCGCCTCACCGCCCCTATGACTGTCCTATTGACCTCTTGCCTGGTGCTGAGCCTCCCTGGGGTCGAGTCTATCCGTTATCTCTCCCGGAGACGGAGGCAATGTCCCAGTACATCCAGGAGAATCTGGCAAGAGGATTCATTAGGAAGTCAGTGTCACCGGCAGGGGCAGGGTTCTTCTTCGCACAGAAGAAGACTGGAGACTTACGTCCATGCATAGACTACAGGGGTCTTAACGCCATCACCGTTAAGAACAAGTACTCACTACCCCTGATATCTGAGCTGTTTGATAGGCTACGGGGAGCGAGGGTATTTACAAAGTTAGATCTGCGGGGTGCTTACAACCTGATTCGCATCCGTGAGGGGGATGAATGGAAGACGGCTTTTAACACCAGGGATGGGCACTATGAATATCTCGTGATGCCCTTCGGGCTCTGTAATGCCCCATCCGTTTTCCAAGACTTTGTGAACGACATCTTCCGGGATATGCTCACCACCTCGGTCGTAGTCTATCTGGATGATATTCTCATCTTCTCTCCAGATATTGACTCCCATCGGAGAGATGTTCGCAAAGTCTTCGACCTCTTACGGGCAAACTCCCTCTACGCCAAGTTGGAGACGTGTGTGTTTGAGCAGGAGTCCTTGCCTTTCCTTGGTTATATCATCTCTGCCCAGGGTTTGGCTATGGATCCTGCCAAGCTACAGGCTGTAATGGACTGGCAGGAACCCCATTCTCTTAAAGCGGTGCAGCGCTTTATGGGGTTCATTAATTACTTTCGCCAGTTCATTCCACACTTCTCAACTTTGGTAGCTCCCTTGGTTGCCCTCACCAAGAGGGAGCAAATCCCAAGTTGTGGTCAGAGGAGGTCTCCAAAGCCTTTCTCTCGATCAAGTCACACTTCGCTAGTGCTCCCATCCTACATCGCCCCGATGTTGATAAGCCATTTATCTTGGAGGTGGATGCCTCATCCGTTGGTGCTGGAGCAGTCCTTTTCCAAAAGGATGCTCAAGGTCGGAAGCATCCTTGCTTCTTCTCCAAGACCTTCACACCAGCGGAGAGGAATTATTCCATCGGGGACAGGGAGTTGCTGGCCATGAAGTTGGCTTTTTCGGAGTGGAGACATCTCTTGGAGGGAGCTCGCTTTCCCTTCCAAGTCTTCACTGACCACAAGAACTTGGTGTATCTGCAAACGGCCCAGCGGCTGAATTCTCGCCAGGCTAGATGGTCCCTGTTCTTCTCCCGGTTCCATTTTACTCTCCATTTCCTCTCCGGGGAGAAGAACGTTCGTGCTGACGCTCTCTCCCGCTCCGTGGTGTCATCGGAGGAGGAGGAACCTCGGCTTATTGTCCCTTCTGAGAGCCTGAGAACTGTAGCTCCGGTTTCGCTAGAGTCTGTGCCCCCGGGCAAGACTTTCGTACCAGCTAACTTGCGACCGGAGGTTCTCTCTTGGGCTCACTCCTCCAGAGTGGGTGGGCATTTTGGGACCAAGAGGACATCTGAGCTTCTGGCGAGAACATACTGGTGGCCGCATATGGCCCAAGATGTCAAGGACTATATTCAGGCGTGCGTTTCTTGCGCCCAGAATCGGTCTCCTCGGCAATGGCCTGCTGGGTTGCTTTACCCTCTACCGGTGGCAGACAGGCCCTGGGAGATGGTCGGGATGGACTTTGTGGTGGGTCTACCCAAGTCGCGTGGCTGCTCCATTATTTGGGTTGTCACTGACCATTTCTCCAAGATGGTGCATTTGGTGCCGCTTCCTCGGTTACCCTCAGCACGGGCCTTGGCGGTGTTGTTCATTAAACACGTTTTCCGTTTGCATGGTATGCCTGATAAGATTGTCAGCGATCGGGGTCCCCAGTTCGCATCTCAGTTTTGGAGAGAGCTCTGCCGTTTACTCAGCATAGAGTTAAACCTCTCCTCTGCATACCATCCCGAGACGAATGGGTTGGTGGAGAGAACCAACCAGACTCTGGTGACATATTTGCGACATTTCGTCTCTGCTAGGCAGGATGACTGGGCAGCTTTGCTACCTTGGGCGGAATTTGCCCTGAACAATGCCGTAGCCGATTCCACTGGTCAAACTCCTTTTCTCCTTAATTACGGCCAGCATCCGCGTGTCCCTGTGCCCATGCCCGTGTCATCCACCGATTCTAGGGTGGCAGACTGGGCGGTGGAGGCACGTGACATCTGGGACCGCACACAGGATGCCATCCGGGCCTCCAAGGAGAGAATGAGGGTTTCGGCTGATACACACCGGCGCCCCGCTCCGGTCTTTGCTCCTGGCGACTTAGTGTGGCTCTCCGCCCGTAACATCAGGCTGTGAGTTGAGTCCACTAAGTTTGCTCCTCGCTACATTGGCCCGTTTAAGGTTCTGGAACAGATCAACCCTGTGGTCTACCGTTTGGCTATTCCTCCACGCCTTGGTATCACCGATACTTTCCACGTTTCCCTCTTAAAGCCCGTTCATTTGTCCAGGTTTTCCGAGTCATCTGCTGGGACATCGGGTTCATCGACGGATGAGTTTGAGGTGAATGCTATTGTGGGGTGCAAGGTGGTACGTGGCAAGAAATTTTATCTGGTGGACTGGAAGGGTCACGGCCCAGAGGATAGAACCTGGGAGCCTGTGGAGCACATTCGGGCTCCGCTGCTTATCGCAGCTTTTGAGCGTAGTGAGGCTCAAGGAGGGGGGGCCCTAGGAGGGGGGGTAATGTTAGGAGTCGAGTTTCCTCTGCTGTACAGGGGGAATCTCGATCTGTGTCTGCTGCGGTCTCCCATTCGGTATCGGCCGCAGTGGGCTCTGCTCAGCGGAGGCGTCGCTCCCAGCGTCTCGCTGGGGCTGATTCGGTGCATAGGGTCACTACTGCCTTTTCTGGCTTTCCTATGGTACCCTGCACTGATCTGCGGCGAGCGAGCCTCTCTGGGACTAAGTCCTTGTTTACTCACACTGAGCATGCCCAGGGCAGGGTCTCCCATTGGAGGTCGAGGGCTACATGTTCGGTCACATGCTCAGGTGCTGCAGTACATTCCATTGGTCCTTCTGGAAGGTCCTGAAAGGGCAAAACATGCTCAGGTACTGCAGCACTTTCCATTGGTCCTTCTGGAAGGTCCTGAAAGGGCAAAAACTTCAGTAGCAGCTTCCTGTGCTGCAACTATATAAACTGCGCATGACCGCACGGCCATGCACTAGTATCGTCTTATGCTATATGCTTTGCGCCAATGTGGTCATGTGTTTGAATGTGTTCAGGGACCCGGCTGAAATAAGCCCCTAGAATGCTGGCATCTCCGGCGAGGAGTTTTGTATGCATGCATGACCACTCACTGCTCACATCTGGGTAGTTGGACTGTGCCTCTGTGAAAGTCTAACAGGGCACAGAGCTTTCCTCTCGCGGTTACTCTGTGAAGCTAACAGAGTTGGTATATACCGCCATATAGAGCCGCCATTATTTAGCAGCAGGTGCTTTCCTGCACGGTGGATCCCGGGTTGCGAACGCACCAATTCCATTTAATAAATTATATATTTGGTGCGTTCCACCAACCCTAACAAATTGTAAACTGTTTCTGGCTTTGAAACCCCGCTCCTCTGGTGGCCCAGTTCAACAAGTTAAGATCATTATTTCTTTATTACGTGGCGACCCTCAAGACTGGGCATTTTCCCTTGCGCCAGGAGATCCTGCATTATGCGATATTGATGCATTTTTTCTGGCGCTCGGATTGCTGTATGATGAACCTAATTCAGTGGATCAGGCAGAAAAAAATTTGCTGGCTCTGTGTCAGGGTCAGGATGAGGTAGAGATATATTGTCAGAAGTTTAGGAAGTGGTCTGTGCTCACTCAATGGAATGAATGTGCGCTGGCAGCAATTTTCAGAAAGGGTCTCTCTGAAGCCCTTAAGGATGTCATGGTGGGATTTCCTATGCCTGCTGGTCTGAATGAGTCTATGTCTTTGGCCATTCAGATCGATCGACGCTTACGTGAGCGTAAAAATGTGCACCATTTGGCGGTATTATCTGAGCATAAACCTGAGCCTATGCAATGTGATAGGACTTTGACCAGAGCTGAGCGGCAAGAACACAGACGGCGGAATGGGCTGTGTTTTTATTGTGGTGATTTTTTTACTCATGCTATCTCCGATTGTCCTAAGCGCACTAAGCGGTTCGCTAGTTCTGCCACCATTGGTACGGTACAGTCGAAATTTCTTTTGTCTGTTACTTTGATCTGTTCTTTGTCATCCTATTCTGTCATGGCATTTGTGGATTCAGGCGCTGCCCTGAATTTAATGGACTTGGACTTTGCTAGGCGCTGTGGGTTTTTCTTGGAACCCTTGCAGTATCCTATTCCATTGAGAGGAATTGATGCTACGCCTTTGGCCAAGAATAAGCCTCAATACTGGACCCAACTGACCATGTGCATGGCTCCTGCGCATCAGGAGGATATTCGCTTTTTGGTGCTGCATAATCTGCATGATGTGGTCGTGTGTTATGAACAGGTGATTCAGAACCACAATGGACCTAGTGGTTAAGAGCACACAAAGTGACCTGATAGTTACTAACATAGGACGAGCTCTGAGACGTGGAAACTCTGCTGACCGCAATCCCTAATCCTATCATACCACACTAGAGGTAGCCGTGGATTGCGCCTAACGCTCCCTATGCAACTCGGCACAGCCTTTAGAACTAACTAGCCCTGAAGATAGAAAAATAAGCCTACCTTGCCTCAGAGAAATTCCCCAAAGGAAAAGGCAGCCCCCCACATATAATGACTGTGAGTTAAGATGAAAATACAAACACAGAGATGAAATAGATTTAGCAAAGTGAGGCCCGACTTACTGAATAGACCGAGGATAGGAAAGATAGCTTTGCGGTCAACACAAAAACCTACAAACAACCACGCAGAGGGGCAAAAAGACCCTCCGCACCGACTAACGGTACGGAGGTGCTCCCTCTGCGTCTCAGAGCTTCCAGCAAGCAAGAAAAACCAATATAGCAAGCTGGACAGAAAATATAGCAAACAAAAGTAACACAAGCAGAACTTAGCTTATGCAGGGCAGACAGGCCACAAGACAATCCAGGAGAGAGCAAGACCAATACTGGAACATTGACTGGAGGCCAGGAAGAAAGAACTAGGTGGAGTTAAATAGAGCAGCACCTAACGACTTAACCTTGTCACCTGAGGAAGGAAACTCAGAAGCCGCAGCCCCACTCACATATACCAGCGGAAGCTCATAGACAGAACCAGCCGAAGTACCACTCATGACCACAGGAGGGAGCTTGACCACAGAATTCACAACAGTCGTGTTGGGGTTGCCATGGCTACAAGTCCATAACCCAGTATTGGATTGGAAATCTATGTCTGTGTCCAGCTGGGGTTGTCAGGGGGTACATGGTGATGTTCCAGTTCTGTCTATTTCATCATCCACCCCTTCTGAGGTTCCAGAGTTCTTGTCGGATTACCGGGATGTTTTTGATGAGCCCAAGTCCAGTGCCCTACCTCCGCATAGGGATTGCGATTGTGCTATCGATTTGATTCCTGGTAGTAAGTTTCCTAAGGGTCGACTGTTTAATTTGTCTGTGCCTGAGCACGCCGCTATGCGGAGTTACGTAAAGGAATCCTTGGAGAAGGGTCATATTCGCCCGTCGTCGTCGTCGCCATTGGGAGCAGGGTTCTTTTTTGTGGCCAAGAAGGATGGTTCGTTGAGACCTTGTATTGATTACCGCCTTCTAAATAAAATCACAGTCAAATTTCAGTACCCCTTGCCGCTGCTGTCTGATTTGTTTGCTCGGATTAAGGGGGCTAGTTGGTTCACCAAGATAGATCTTCGTGGTGCGTATAATCTTGTGCGTATTAAACAGGGCGATGAATGGAAAACAGCATTTAATACGCCCGAGGGCCATTTTGAGTACCTGGTTATGCCATTCGGGCTTTCCAATGCTCCATCAGTATTTCAGTCCTTTATGCATGACATCTTCCGAGAGTACCTGGATAAATTCTTGATTGTATATTTGGATGATATTTTGGTCTTCTTGGATGATTGGGAGTCTCACGTGAAGCAGGTTAGAATGGTGTTCCAGGTCCTGCGTGCGAATTCTTTGTTTGTGAAGGGGTCAAAGTGTCTCTTTGGTGTTCAGAAGGTTTCATTTTTGGGTTTCATTTTTCCCCCTTCTACTATCGAGATGGACCCTGTTAAAGTTCAGGCCATTTATGATTGGACTCAGCCGACATCTCTGAAGAGTCTGCAAAAGTTCCTGGGCTTTGCTAATTTTTATCGTCACTTCATCAATAATTTTTCTAGTATTGCTAAACCGTTGACTGATTCAACCAAGAAGGGTGCTGATGTGGTCAATTGGTTTTCTGCTGCTGTAGAAGCTTTTCAGGAGTTGAAGCGTCGTTTTTCTTCTGCCCCTGTGTTGTGCCAGCCAGATGTTTTGCTACCGTTCCAGGTCGAGGTTGATGCTTCTGAGATTGGAGCAGGGGCTGTTTTGTCGCAAAGAAGTTCTGATGGCTCGGTGATGAAACCATGTGCCTTCTTTTCCAGGAAGTTTTCGCCTGCTGAGCGTAATTATGATGTTGGCAATCGAGAGTTGTTGGCCATGAAGTGGGCATTCGAGGAGTGGCGGCATTGGCTTGAAGGAGCTAAGCATCGCGTGGTGGTCTTGACTGATCACAAGAACTTGACTTATCTCGAGTCTGCCAAACGGTTGAATCCTAGACAGGCTCGTTGGTCGCTGTTTTTCTCCCGTTTTGACTTTGTGGTTTCGTACCTTCCGGGCTCTAAGAATGTGAAGGCGGATGCCCTTTCTAGGAGTTTTGTGCCCGACTCTCCGGGTTTGCCTGAGCCGGCGGGTATTCTCAAAGAGGGGGTAATTTTGTCTGCCATCTCCCCTGATTTGCGGCGGGTGCTGCAAAAATTTCAGGCTAATAGACCTGACCGTTGCCCAGCGGAGAAACTGTTTGTCCCTGATAAATGAACGAGTAGAGTTATCTCTGAGGTTCATTGTTCGGTGTTGGCTGGTCATCCTGGAATCTTTGGTACCAGAGATTTGGTGGCTAGATCCTTTTGGTGGCCGTCTCTGTCGCGGGATGTGCGTTCGTTTGTGCAGTCCTGTGGGATTTGTGCTCGGGCTAAGCCCCGCTGTTCTCGTGCCAGTGGGTTGCTTTTGCCCTTGCCAGTCCTGAAGAGGCCCTGGACACATATCTCTATGGATTTTATTTCGGATCTCCCCGTCTCTCAAAAGATGTTGGTCATTTGGGTGGTTTGTGATCGCTTCTCTAAGATGGTCCATTTGGTACCCTTGTCTAAATTTCTTCCTCCTCTGATTTGGTGCCATTGTTTTTCCAGCATGTGGTTCGTTTACATGGCATTCCGGAGAACATCGTTTCTGACAGAGGTTCCCAGTTTGTTTCGAGGTTTTGGCGAGCCTTTTGTGCTAGGATGGGCATTGATTTGTCTTTTTCCTCGGCTTTCCATCCTCAGACAAATGGCCAAACTGAACGAACCAATCAGACCTTGGAAACATATCTGAGATGTTTTGTTTCTGCTGATCAGGATGATTGGGTTTCCTTTTTGCCTTTGGCTGAGTTCGCCCTTAATAATCGGGCCAGCTCGGCTACTTTGGTTTCGCCGTTTTTCTGCAATTCTGGTTTCCATCCTCGTTTCTCTTCAGGGCAGGTTGAGTCTTCGGACTGTCCTGGTGTGGATACTGTGGTGGATAGGTTGCAGCAGATTTGGACTCATGTAGTGGACAATTTGACATTGTCCCAGGAGAAGGCTCAACGTTTCGCTAACCGCCGGCGCTGTGTGGGTCCCCGACTTCGTGTTGGGGATTTGGTTTGGTTGTCGTCTCGTTATATTCCTATGAAAGTTTCCTCTCCTAAGTTTAAGCCTCGTTTCATTGGTCCGTATAGGATTTCTGAGGTTCTTAACCCTGTGTCTTTTCGTTTGACCCTTCCAGCTTCTTTTTCCATCCATAATGTATTCCATAGGTCATTGTTTCGGAGATACGTGGCACCTGTGGTTCCATCCGTTGATCCTCCTGCCCCGGTTTTGGTTGAGGGGGAGTTGGAGTATATATTGGAGAAGATTTTGGATTCTCGTATTTCGAGACGGAAACTCCAGTACCTGGTTAAGTGGAAGGGTTATGGTCAGGAAGATAATTCCTGGGTCTTTGCCTCTGATGTTCATGCTGCCGATCTGGTTTGTGCCTTTCATTTGGCTCATCCTGGTCGGCCTGGGGGCTCTGGTGAGGGTTCGGTGACCCCTCCTCAAGGGGGGGGTACTGTTGTGAATTCTGTGGTCGAGCTCCCTCCTGTGGTCATGAGTGGTACTTCGGCTGGTTCTGTCTATGAGCTTCCTCTGTTGGATGTGAGTGGGGCTGCGGCTTCTGAGTTTCCTTCCTCAGGTGACGAGGTTAAGTCGTTAGGTGCTACTCTATTTAACTCCACCTAGTTCTTTGTTCTTTGCCTCCAGTCAATGTTCTAGTATTGGTCTTGCTCTCTCCTGGATCGTCCTTGTGGCCTGCATAAGCTAAGTTCTGCTTGTGTTTCTTGGTTTGCTATTTTTTCTGTCCAGCTTGCTATTTTGGTTTGTCTTGCTTGCTGGAAGCTCTGGGACGCAGAGGAAGCACCTCCGTACCGTTAGTCGGTGCGGAGGGTCTTTTTACGCCCTCTGCATGGTTGTTTGTAGGTTTTTGTGCTGACCGCAAAGCTATCTTTCCTATCCTCGGTCTATTCAGTAAGTCGGGCCTCACTTTGCTAAAATCTATTTCATCTCTGTGTTTGTATTTTCATCTTTACTCACAGTCATTATATGTGGGGGGCTGCTTTTTCCTATGGGGAATTTCTTTGAGGCAAGGTAGGCTTATTTTTCTATCTTCAGGGCTAGCTAGTTTCTCAGGCTGTGCCCGAGGCGCCTAGGTCTGGTCAGGAGCGCTCCACGGCTACCTCTAGTGTGGTGTGATAGGATTAGGGATTGCGGTCAGCAGAGTTCCCACGTCTCAGAGCTCGTCCTATGTTATTAGTAACTATCAGGTCACTTTGTGTGCTCTTAACCACCAGGTCTATTGTGTTTCTGAACCACCAGTTCATAACACATCTGTACATATTCAGCTTTATCACAGCACCTCACTGATCCCGATCAGCATAACACACGGTTTTCAGACCGTTACCGGTTGGCAACCTGCACGGGTTCCTGGACACCTCTTGCCATCAGAGGTGCCCCAGACACAATGTCTCTCTTTCTTTCACTCTGACCCCAGTCAGTACAACACGGATCTCCATCCGTTACCTGTTGGTGCCGTACAGGTTCTCGGATACCTCTCTTCACTGGAGGCATCCCACAGACATTCTCACTCTGACCCCGTTCAGTACAACACGGATCTCCATCCGTTAACTGTCTTCTCTGCACAGGTTCTCGGATACCTCTCTTCACTGGAGGCATCCTTCCAACATTCTCATTCTGACCCCGTCAGTACAACACGAATCTCCATCCGTTCCACAGTCTGGTCTGTGTGAGGTCCAGAGCCCAACCACGTGCTCTTCAGGGAGATAGCACTCCCAACACATGGGCTCTCCATGACCTTCAGCGGGGACCATTCAGGTCCAAACACTCTCACTCTGTGACCCACACCCTGGTCACATTGTCTAGGTGTAACCACTTCCCCAGGTGGGAGTGTGGGTGTGTGTGGCTAGTTTGACCCTCCCATCTCTCATAACTAGCCCGGTCAGTCTCCCATTAGAACTACACATTTACATGTGGGACTACACGTCCCAGACCACAACACAACTTCAGACTGACAGCGCAGAGTGTCCTCCTCTGCGACACACATACCGGCCATCTACAATTCTGCTGGACTTTGTCTCATCACAATTATGCCTCCAAGTGCATCTTGAAGTGCACACGCAGTGCCCCCTAGCTGTAACATTGGTCACTACACCACATACTTCTCCCTTTGTTTAACCATATTGGGGTGGACACATAACATAAACCCGGGGTTCCAATACCAGGAACCCACGTCACCTTTGATAGGCCTCCCCCGCCCCGAGCGGTCAGTTTGTCGGCCTTGGGTTTCAACCCCTGAGTCACCATCCGTCTGTGTCACCAGACCCTTTTTGGTCAACCCACTTTCCACATGTACCCCTTCACATGACCTTTCTTTCCATAGTCAACTTCGCCGTTGGACACGGTCATAAGTCCCACTTACAGTTGAGCCGACTGTCTGGTCTGAGTCTGACCCTTCGCTACTACGTCTGCTACCGGGTCCCCCACCCCGGTCACTCAGCCCTGAGCTAACAGAGGAGTCACTTCTTTGGACTCGTCTATTCTTTAGGGAATCTTTTCATATCTCCATACTCTGGGTTGGAAAAGGTCGCCATCTTATATTCTGCAGCTGTTTATTAATTTCCAGATGGTCTAGTCTTAGCTGCTCTATCTCCTTCAGATATGTCACCCGGTATTTAAGAAGCATTCGAATGTTCCTGAGGCTATTTACTGAGCCAATTACAAATGGAACCATCCCATCTTCACCAACTACCTGAACTTCGCCAACATTTGAAATCCTCACTCTTGCCACAGCTGATGTATTCACCAGGTCCTGCATCACTTTTTCAAATCTACCAATTAGAGTTGAGCGACTTTTACTTTTTTAGGATCGAGTCGGGTTTCGCGAAACCCGACTTTGTCAAAAGTCGGGTCGGGTGAAATTGGCCGATTATTTTGAAAAGCCGGGGGCCGACCGAAACACGAAACCCAATGCAAGTCAATGGGGAATCAAAGTCGGCAGTGAGTGGAGGACAGGAAAACACCTACAGTGCCCATTTTAATGCCAAAAACATCAATTCTTATTTCTTAAGCTTGTCAATCTTAATTTACTTTATAATAATAGTTAGGCATTGAAAACAGGGGGTCATTTGGCTAAAGTTGTGGGGGGTAGGGCTGGCTTAAGATTTTCGTGGGCCCAGGAAACGCGGAATACGTGACGGAGGTGGAGCAGGGAGAGGTAAGTATTTCAACTTTGCAAGTGCTGTGATCCTGAGTAAGCAGGAGGGTCCAACCCGTTGACAATTGGCACTGGCACAGGGCCCCTCATAGTACGGCGATGTGTTTGATGGCGCGTGGCGCCTCCCACTGCCAGAGACACTTTTACGTACTATGAGGGGCTCTGTACCAGTGACGTCGCCAACGAGTATGCCCCCCCCACCTGATGAACGAACCTGCACTTTCATCTGCACCTTCATCTTTGTCCCCGTAGAAGAAGGAGAAACCGGAGCAACTAGGTAAAAAGTTAATTTTTTTATTGAAGATAATATAAAAAAATATAAATCAAAACACAAAACACAAAATCAAACACCAGAATATTAAATAAAGTACAGATACAGGATAGACACAGATATACCCAAAAAGTCCACCATTGCACATGCCCATATAAGTAGGTACAAAAAATCCATAGATAAAGTGACAGTGCATACGATTTAATTACCATGGTAAGATTGCCATTGTAAATCCGTATTTAAATCATTAGTGCCATCAGACAGAGATCAACAGAGAGGCAAGGCTTACCGGGAGCAGAGCCGGAGCACCCAGGGTACAGATGTAGGTAACCCTCAACGCGTGTTTCACGTGACAGAAGCACCGCTTTATCAAGATTCCTCTTCCATGGTAATTAAATCGTATGCACTGTCACTTTATCTATGGATTTTTTGTACCTACTTATATGGGCATGTGCAATGGTGGACTTTTTGGGTATATCTGTGTCTATCCTGTATCTGTACTTTATTTAATATTCTGGTGTTATGTTTTGATTCATATTTTTTGATATTATCTTCAATAAAAAAATTAACTTTTTACCTAGTTTCTCCTTCTTCTATGACTTTTGGAGCGGGTATTTTCTCTTGTCTCATATGGGGAGTTGCTCTTTACCCCCATTTCTATGACATTTAATATGTCACCGAGGTGTTGTTATGTATCTTTGTCCCCGTGTAAGGTGCGGGAAGGGGTCAGATTCAGGCTGTGTAGAATGCAAGGGGAATGTAGTTGTCTGGGTCAATGTACCAGCAGACTCATCTAGCAGTGGCTGGGCAATGGGCAGGATGAGGAGGAAACACAGATATAGGCCCAAATAATAAAGTAGGCTAAATGCAGTTCAAAATTGGTAACAGGACAAAACAGGCGGCATTGCTTTGTTCAGTGGAGGACAACTGTAATGAGTGGCGCAGACACAGTTTGTAGGCCCACAATAAAAAAGTAAGCTAAATGCAGTTCAAAATTGGTAACAGGACTAAACAGGCGGCATTGCTTTGTTCAGTGGAGGACAACTGTAATGAGTGGCGCAGACACAGTTTGTAGGCCCACAATAAAAAAGTAGGCTAAATGCAGTTCAAAATTGGTAACAGGACTAAACAGGCGGCATAGCTTTGTTCAGTGGAGGACAACTGTAATGAGTGGCACAGACACGGTTAGGAGGCCCAAATACAAAAGTAGGCTAAAAGCAGTTCAAAATTGGTAACAGGACTAAACAGGCAGCATAGCTAGGTACTGGGGTGGGCTCCTCTGCTGAGTAGCAGACAGTGGTAGTAGGTGCAAAGTATTATCTGGTCTAAATGGAGGCCAGGGCCCCCTGTATTTTTTATCTATCATCTATCATTTCAACAAATTTGTATTGACAGTGCCATTGAAGGATTTAACAGCACAGACTACACAGTGGTGGAGCAGGGAGAGGTAAGTATTGCAAGTGGTAGAGCACTGTTCGAGCTGGGGGGGAAGACTCTCTTGTGGGCGGCGGTACTGGCACAGGGCCCCTCATATTACGACAGTGTGTCTGACGTTGGTTGTGCACCACCACCGTCAGAGACAATTCATTGTACTATGAGGGACCCTGTGCCAGTGCCGTCGCCCAAGAGTGGGTGCACCCACCTGTCCAGGCAAACGGCACTCGCATGGGTGCTTGCACCAGTTGGTGACCACGGCCCTGTGGGGGGAGTCAGCCCATTTAGGGAGGTATAAAAATGGCCTATGGTGGATATTCAGCAGCTGCAAATGGCGGAATTGGAGAAGTCAGTAAGAGGAGGCCTAAGCAAGACATTTTTCAGGCAAGCTACGTGTCAGCAGGAGAAGGTGGGGCAAAATAATTTGAAATCCATGATTGGTTCATTTTAATGAAGGTTAGATCATCAACATTTTGGGTAGTCAGACGTGTCCTTTTTTCGGTCAGTATTGAACCAGCAGCACTGAAGACTCTTTCTGATAGCACACTAGAAGCAGAGCAAGCGAGCTCCTGTAATGCATATTCTGCCAATTCAGGCCAGGTGTCTATTTTAGATGCTCAGTAATAAAAGGGGAATGACCTGTGAGGGAGAGCATCGATAAGGGAGGAAAAGTAGTTTGTAACCATACTGGACAAATGCTGTCTCCTGTCACTTTGAATCGATGCAGTGGCAGAAAGTGGCTGGAAGATATATGAAAAAATACAAGGACTGTAGTACAATTTCCATCTCCCTACAATGATCTCAGGAAACGTATGGCAGCAATAAAAAAGGACTGCTGCACACAAAAGTGTGGACAAATAAACAAGATAACTGTGCAGAAAGGAGCAACAGGATTTTTGCTTTTAAAAAAGCAGTTGGTTTGCACAGCGGCGTGCAAACAGCAATGTAGCTATCAGGAAGCCTTATAAGGCAGCCTAATAAGCTACAGAGCTGATGCACAAAAATATAGCCTCCACTGTCCCTGCAAACAAATGGTGGTGCTAGACAGTGGAAATCGCTACAGCACAAGCAGTTTCGGGGCTTAATCTTCCCTCCCTAACTATATCCCTTCTTCTGATGAAGCTGCGGCAACCTCTTCCTATGTTACGATCGGCAGAAGTAAGATGGCGGTCGGCGTGCACGCCCCTCTGTAGCCCCTGTTACACTGCAGAATGCAAGCTAATCACTGTCATGCCCTTCTCTAAGATGGTGGGGACCGAGACCTATGTCATCACGCTGCCCACACTCTGCGTCCTCCTTCATTGGCTGAAAAATGGCGCTGAAAGCGGCATACGAAACGCGACTTTGGCGCGAAGATCGTCGACCTCATGGTCGATCCCACACTAGGATCGGGTTGGGTTTCATGAAACCCGACTTTGCCGAAAGTCGGCGATTTTTGAATTTGTCCGATCCATTTCGCTCAACCATACTACCAATGACTTTCCCCATCAGATTTCTTGGTACTCGAAAGATGTCTTCCACAAAGCCCAGCTGACTTTGCCCTTTCCTGGCATGCTCCAAACATTTCCACAACAGGATCATCTGTTTTGTATGAAGACATTGTAGGTGCATATACTTCAGGATAGCCACCCGCTTTACTGTGACTTCCTTAGTGGACAGTATCACCAACTGTTTCGACTCTGGTGCCCAGTTCACACTATGCGCTTCAACCCCCTTCTTAAAGGGGGTAAAGCACACCTTCATAGGCTTCATACAGGTTTCTTACACCTCTTCGGGTACATCTATCACACACTTGAAGAGCGGGGTCTCACTCTCTTCATGGACGGGCAGCTCCCGTTTTGCCATGGACCTTTCCATTAAGACATCTGCCATGACTGGGTGACTGTCTTGTTTTGCTTTTTTTGCCAATTCTTCCTCCACTTTACACTCTTCTAGGCCCCTAGCCAGGCTAGTAATTGGCAGTTTCAGCTCGTTACCATGGTGGTCTGCAACCACCATCTCTTTCTCTTATGGAGAGCCTCTTAGTGCTTGTCTGAGCACTTCCATATCTTTCTTTAGGGCCTTAGTCACAGTTTGCCACATTGATAGGTGACCTTTGAGCTCAGACATCTCTTTCTCCAAGGTACCCACTCGGCACTCAGCAGCCTGTCTCAGAAGCTCCTCTTGCTTCAACCAGGTTTCTACTGCCTCCTGGATCCTCATTAACTCACTTTTTCCAACCTCTGGATTGGTTGAGCTTCCATCACTCAAGGAGGTATCTGCTTCAGGCCCCACTCCTTTGATGGCTTCCTCCACCTCTGCACCCTTGGACTCAGTACAGTCATCTTCAGCCCTCTCTTGGGTCTCAGAAGTGACAACCTTAGCCTCGTCCCGATTCTCAGGGACTTCAGAGTATTTCACACACTCCAGGCCCTCAGCATCTTCTGTCACCTCACCTTTATTTAAATCTTCAAAAGTAGCAACTGGTTCAATCACTTTGCCTCTTTTACGCCTCCGGCGACGAGTGGAAGACTTGCCATTTGTTCCTGAGTCAACCTTAATGCACTCTTTTCCGCTGGCGTCATCATCTGAATGGGAGTCACCACCACCCAATCGGTCATCCTGTAACCCGCAGTCGCCCCTTACACAGGTCATACTTTCTGTTATGGCTGTCCCTGCCATCCTGACTTTACCTTGTGGAGTACTGTCGTTCCCCTGTGTCAGTGTTTCTGTCAGCACAACCTCGTACTCAGCTCTAGTGGTTGCTACTGGTAATGAAACGTCACAGTCAGCCCCAGAGTCAGTGTCACACCCCACAGCACGGTGAACGCTCAAGTTGCTTTCTAATCGGGTGTCAGCTACACAGGACTTATTTAATACAACACTACCAGTCATCTTGGGGTACATGTCAGGTGACATCATGTCAGTAAGTTGTTCAGGCGCATCCTTCACATCTGACCCGTCAATTTTGGGAGGTGTCACTACTTTTAAGTACTCAACCTCACCAGCTGAGAGCCCTCCATTCTCCTGCTGTAGAGAAACTCCTTTCTCCCACAGGTCTGTGTACAACCCCGAGTCCCGGCCAATTATCACCGGACAAGGTAAGTTTGAGACTATGGCAACATCATGTAATGCAATGTCTCGGTTTATCTCGAGAGTCACCCCGGCCACTGTATAGTTCTTAGTGACCCCATGGATGCAGATGACCCCAATCCTCCTATTTGGCACTACCCATCCGTTGGGCGCAACCCTCACCAGAGTCACCAAGCTCCCAGAATCGACCATCCCAAATACCTCTCCAGCGTTTATCAGCAGGGCACACGCCAGTAAACTCTCGCTGGGTGAATAGCTCACATAGCAGACTGGACACACATAATTCATTTGCCCCGGACAACAGCCTGGCTGCGTCACGCTTTTGGGATGCTGCGCCCCTTTTGGGAAACCACCATTCTGCGGGACTCCACCCCTTTTTGTGCAACTACAACCTTTTGGGCTACCGCCCCTTTTTTGGCAACTATCCCTTCTCTGGGGTACACCCAACGGTCCTCTCAGGCCCCAGTTCGCACCGCGCACTAGAATGTCCCTGGGCTTGCACTGGCCCTTTAAGAGTTTGCTCAACCTGGAGCACAATTTTTTTTTCCAACACTTCCCCAGTTCCTGCTGGCACTGCTACAGCTCGTGCTGCAGTCACAAATCACTGGCACCTCCGGGTGCTGATTACAAACAGCTGCTGCCGCCACCGCAGCTCCTGCTGCGGAACCTCTTGCTGCAAATGCGGCTACACTCCACAAGGTTCTACTGCAGACTTCGTGGACCCGCCGATCCACAGCAAAATGCTTGTCACCTTTGTGGACCCGCCGATCCACAACAAGACGCTTGTCACCTTCGTGACGCATTTTCCTTACTTCGGGTCTTGGGGGACACTCGCTTGGCACGGGAATAACGCATACAGGCTCGGTTTTCTTACAAAACACAGTCTCTTAGGTTTATTTAACATCAACATAAACAACATCTTCAGGAACTTGACAACAACATGAACACTGTCTGTACATATTCAGCTTTATCACAGTACCTCACTGATCCCGATCAGCATAACACACGGTTTTCAGACCGTTACCCGTTGGCAACCTACACGGATTCCTGGACACCTCTTGACCTCAGAGGTGCCCCAGACACAATGTCTCTCTTTCTTTCACTCTGACCCCGGTCAGTACAACACGGATCTCCATCCGTTACCTGTTGGTGCCGCACAGGTTCTCGGATACCTCTCTTCACTGGAGGCATCCCACAGACATTCTCACTCTGAGCCCGGTCAGTACAACACCTGTCTTCGCTGCACAGGTTCTCGGATACCTCTCTTCACTGGAGGCATCCTTCCAACATTCTCACTCTGACCCCCGTCAGTACAACACAGATCTCCATCCATTCCACAGTCAGGTCTGTGCAAGGTCCAGAGCCCCAAGATGTGCTCTTCAGGGAGATAGCACTCCCAACACATGGGCTCTCCAGGACCTTCGGCACGGACCATTCAGGTCCAAACACTCTCACTCTGTGACCCACACCTTGGTCACATTATCTGGGTGTAACCACTTCCCCAGGTGAGAGTGTGTGTGTGTGTGGCTAGTTTGACCCTCCCATCTCTCATAACTAGCCCTGCCAGTCTCCCATTAGAACTACACATTTACATGTGGGACTACAGGTCTCAGACCACAACACAGCTTCAGACTGACAGCGCAGAGTGTCCTCCTCTGCGACATACATACCGGCCATCTACAATTCTGCCGAACTTTGTCTCATCACAATTATGCCTCCAAGTGCATCTTGAAGTGCACATGCAGCGCCCCTTGGCTGTAACATTGGTCACTACACCACAATGCATGCAACATACATACATACTACATACATACAACATACATACAACATACTACATACATACAACATACATACTACATACAATACATTCATACATTACATACAATACATACATATAGACATACAGTACATATAACAGAGTACATACTCATCATCACTTGTCACTTTGTTCCCCGAAGCCAGTGTCATCTGTAAAAAATATTAAAATAACAAACAAACAATATACTCCCTGATCTGCAGAAATCTACGAGTGTCTCACGACGATCTCCCGTGGAGAACAGCAGCATTAGCTGATGCGACCACTCTCTAGGGACTCCAGGAATACAATGACAGGAGGAAGGTATCCTTCCGCACTGTATTCCTCCGCCGCTGTAAAAATATATTCCCTAGTCTCACTTTTGGCATTGTTGTGTGAGAAAGTTCCCACGCAGCTTTTGCCATAAAGTGAGACCAGTGAACTATAATTCTCGGTGATGCACTGCAGGAGCAATTGTCTCCTGTCAGTGTGTCACTGGAGGTCCTATAGAGCAGTGACATCACCCGATGTCACTGTTCTATAGGGGAGATTGTCATGGGACACTCGTTATTAATTGGACTGCGTCGGACAGGTAGTATACGGTTTATTATTTTACGTTTTTGCAGGCGCTGAAGTATGATAAGTATGGTTAAATTGAGAATATTAAAATACTTTTTTCTGGCTGTGTCTTTATTTTTTTTTAAACTCTTTCACTACTGTAGGATTAATAATGGATAGGCGTCTTATTGACGCCTCTCCATTTTTTACCTGGCTTAATGTCACCTTATAATAGCAAGGTGACATTAACCCCTTATTACCCCATATCCCACCGCTACACGGGAGTGGGAAGAGAGGGGCTAAGTGCTGGAATTAGTGCATCTTACAGATGCGCCATTTCTGGGGCGGCTGCGGACTGGTATTTGTAGCTGGGGGGGGCAATATCCATGGCCCGTCTCTAGGCTATGAATATCAGCCCGCAGCTGTCTGCATAGCCTTTCTGGCTATAAAATATAGGGGGACCCCACATCATTTTTTTGGGGGGTCCCCCTACTTTAATAGCCAGTAAAGGCTACGCAGACAGCTGCGGTCTGATATTCATAGCCTGGGAGGGGCCATGTCGTTTTTTTTCCCGTGTTTTTCCCTATGTTCATTTATCAACATTGGCCTATCTATGGAGATATCTATCTATAGATATATCTATAGATACATAGATGTTTCTATCCATACATCTATCTGGCTAATTTCACACATCAGGTTTTTGCCGTCAGGCACAATCCAGCGAGTTTTGAAAAAAATCAGTTTTTTTTTCTGCTGGATCCGTTTTTGCTCATAGAGTTGTATTAGTGCCAGATTGCGCCTGATGGCCACACGTTTCATCTGCTTTTTGCCAGATCTGTTATGGACCTGGTGGTTAGGAGCACCCGGTACGACCTGATAGTTAAACTCACTCAGGACAAGCTCTGGGATGTGGGAGCTCTGCTGACCGCAACCCCTAATCCTATCACACAACTAGAAATAGCCGTGGAGCGTTCCTGACTCTCCCTAGACGCCTCTTCACAGCCTAAGAGCTAGCTAGCCCTAGAGATAGAAAATAAAGCCTACCTTGCCTCAGAGAAATTCCCCAAAGGAAAAGGCAGCCCCCCACATATATTGACTGTGAGTAAAGATGAAAGTCACAAACGCAGAAATGAAACAGGTTTCAGCAAAGGGAGGCCAGACTTACTAAACAGACAGAGGATAGGAAAGTTATCTTTGCGGTCAGCACAAAAACCTACAAAAGACCACGCAGAGTGTGCAAAAAGACCTCCGCACCGACTAACGGTGCGGAGATGCCACTCTGCATCCCAGAGCTTCCAGCTAGCAAGGCAAAATCATAATATGCAGCTGGACAAGGAAACAATGAACAAATAATAACAAGCAGGAACTTAGCTTCTGCTAGAGTAGACAGGTCACCAGAAAGATCCAAGAGCGAACTGAACCAATGCAGGAACATAGACAGCTGGCATGGAGTAACGATCTGAGTGGAGTTAAATAGAGCAGCCAACCAAAGGATAAACCTGTGTAAGGAACCTCAGAAGCAGCAGCTCCACTCACAGCCACCAGAGGGAGTCCATGGACAGAACTCGCCGAAGTACCATTCACGACCACAGGAGGGAGTTCGACAACAGAATTCACAACACAGATCCGTCTAAAAAGCTGTTTCCGCCAGACAGAAAACACATACAGAGGAACAGTTTTTCTGTCCGGTGAAAAAATGCACAGCGATGGATCTGGCGAAAATCGTATGAAACTGAGATGTGAAATGATGAATCTGGCCTCCGAATCCATTTTTTCATGCATATTTCCATTCAAATCATGCACATTTTCCATTTATTTATTTAAAAAGAACTGCATCGAAACCGCGCAAAAAATGCACCAAAAACTGCATCAAAACTGCATGAAAAACTGCATCAAAAACTGCACCAAAAACTGCATTTAGGCTATGTGCACACATTGCTGATTAGCCTTAGGAATTTCTGGTGCGGATTCTGCCTCTCCTGGCAGAAAATGCACCTGCGGATTTGTGGCGTTTTTTGTGCAGTTCCGCAGCATTTTTGTGCGTTTTTGCTGCAGTTTTCCTGCGGATTTGCTGCGTTTTTTACCCCTGCAGTTTTCTATAATGGAATGGGTAAAAAAACGCTGCAGATTCACAAAAAAGAAGTCACATGCTACTTCTTTTAAACCGTAGCGTTTCCGCAGCGGATTTTCCGCAAAGTGTGCACAGCTTTTTTTTTTCTAATTGATTTACATAGTACTGTAAGGCTATGTGCACATGTTGCGGATTCTCTGTGGATCTGCAGCGTTTTTTGCAGTGCAGAAACTCTGCAGATCCGCAATTGATTTACAGTACAATGCAAATCAATGAGAAAAAAAAATGTTGTGCATACTTTGCGGAAAATCTGCCGCAGAAAAGGCATGCAGTTTTTTATGCAGTTTTTGGTGCGGTTTTGATGTGTTTTGTGATGCAGATTTTGATGCAGTTTTGGTGCAGTTTTTGATGCAGTTTTTGGTGCGGTTTTGATACAGGTTTTGATGCGGTTTTTGATGCAGTTTTTGGTGCAGCTTTGATGCAGTTTTTGGTGCAGTTTTGATGCAGTTCTTGATGCAATTTTCGGAGTGGTTTTTTATGCGGTTTTTGATGCAGTTCTTGGTGCAGTTTTGATGCAGTTTTGGGGTAGATTTGTTAGGGTATGTTCACACGTATTCTGGAGGACTTTGGATTTTTCCTCAGCGGATTTGGAAAAACCACAGTGCAAAACTGCTGCGTTTTTTCCTGCAGATTTATCACAGTTTCTACTGAGGATTTTGATGCGGCAGGTGTAAAACCGCAGCAGAATCTGCACAAAGAATTGACATGCTGCGGAATATAAACCACTGCGTTTCTGTGCATTATTTTCCGCAGCATGTGCACTGCCGATTTCATTTCCCATAGGTTAACATGGTACTGTAAACTCATGGGAAACCGCTGCGGATCCATAGCAAAATCTGCAGCGTGTGCACATAGCCATACAGTTTTTGGTGCAGTTTTTCATGCAGGTTTTGATGCAGTTTTTGGTACGGTTTTTGATGCAGTTTTTATGCAGTTTTGATGCAGTTTTTGGTGCAGTTTTGATGCAATTTTGATGCAGATTTTGGTGCGGTTTTGATGCGGTTTTTGATGCAGTTTTTGGTGCAGTTTTGATGCAGTTTTAATACAGTTTTTGGTGTGGTTTTGATGCAGATTTTGGTGCAGTTTTGATGCAGTTTTTGGTGCATTTGTTGCGCGGTTTTGATGCAGATTTTGGAAATAAACAAAAGGAAAATGTACATGATTTGAATGGAAACATGCATGAAAAAATGGATTCGGAGGTCGGATTCGTCATTTCACATCTCAGTTTCATACGTTTTTCGCTGGATCCGTCTCTGTGTGTTTTTTCGCCGGACAGAAAAAACGTTTCCCTGTATGTGTTTTCCATCCGGCGAAAACAGCTTTTTTGATGGATCCGTCAAAAACGGATGAAACGTGTGGCCATCAGGTGCAATCCGGCGCTAATACAACTCTATGAGAAAAAAAGGATCCAGCAGAAAAAAAAGCAGATAATTTTTTTTCAAAACTCGCCGGATTGTCCTGACGGCAAAAACCTGATGTGTGAAATTAGCCAGATAGATATATGGATAGAAACATCTACAGTATGTATCTATAGATATATCTATAGATAGATATATCCATAGATAGGCCGATGTTGATAAATGAACATAAAGAAAAAACGGGGAAAAAAACGACATGGGCTCCTGCGCAATATTCTGCGTCAGAGGGGGAAAGCAGATGGCCGGGGGCCAATATTTGTAGCCTGGGAAGGGGGTAATACTCATGGCCCCTCCAAGGCTATGCATATTAGCCCACAGCTGTCTGCTATCTGCGTAGCCTTTACTGGTTATTAAAATAGGGAGACCCCCCAAAAAATGACGTGGGGTCCCCCTATATTTTATAGCCAGAAAGGCTTTGCAGACAGCTGTGGGCTGATATTCATAGCCTAGAGAGGGGCCATGGATATTGCCACCCCCCGGCTACAAATACCAGCCCACAGCCGCCCCAGAAATGGTGCATTTGTACGATGCGCCAATTCCGGCACTTAGCCCCTCTCTTCCCACTCCCGTGTAGCGGTGGGATATAGGGTAATAGAGGTTAATGTAATTTTGCTATTGTAAGGTGACATTAAGTCGGGTTAATAATGGAGAGGCGTCAATAAGATACCTATCCATTATTAATCCTACAGTAGTTTAAGAGTTAAAAAAATAAAGACACAGCCAGAAAAAAGTATTTTAATATTCTTGATTTAACCATACTTGCCATACTTCAGCGCCTGCAAAATACGTAAAATAATAAACCGTATACTACCTGTCCACCGTAGTCCAATTAATAACGAGTATCCCACGACAATCTCCCCTATAGAACAGTGACATCAGGTGATGTCACTGCTCTATAGGACCTCCAGTGACACACTGACAGGAGACAATGGCTCTTGCAGTGCATCACTGAGAGGTTACTATAGTTCACTGGTCTCACTTTATGGCAAAAGCTGCGTGGGAACTTTCCCACACAGCAATGCCAAAAGTGAGACTAGGGACTATTTTTTTACAGTGGTGGAGGAATACAATGCGGAAGGATAACTTCCTCCCGTCATTGTAGTCCTGGAGCCCCTAGAGAGCGGTCGCCTCAGCTGATGCTGCTGTTCTCCACGGGAGATCGTCGTGGGACACTCGTGAATTTCTGCGGATCAGGGAGTATATTCTTTGCTTGTTATTTTAATATTTTTTAGAGATGATATTTGCTTCGGGGAACAAAGTGACAAGTGATGGTGAGTATGTACTCTATGTTATATGTACTGTATGTCTATATGTATGTATTGCATTTAATGTATGAATGTATTGTATGTAGTATGTATGTTGTATGTATGTAGCATGTTGTATATATGTAGAATGTTGTATGTATTTATGTATGTTGTATGTCTGTTTTATGTATTTATGTATGTTGTATGTATGTTGTATGTATGTAGTATGTTGTATGTATGCATGTATGTATGTAGTATGTATGTTGTATGCAGTATGTATGTATCTATGTAGTATGTTTGTAAGTATGTATGTAGTGTAGTATGTATGTTGTATGTATGTAGTATGTATGTAGTATGTACGTAGTATGTATGTTGTATGTATGTATGTAGTATGTTGTATGCAGTATGTATGTGTTTTTTTTTTACATTCAACACATTAGCCGGATGATGGGACTACTACTGTCCCATCATTGGCTAATGTGTCAATTTTTGACTTGTAGTCTCATCGGACGATGCCTGCACACAGACACAAAGACCCCCAACAGGCCCGCACAGACCCCCGGCAGGCTCGCACAGACCCCCAACAGGCCCATACAGACCCCCGGCAGGTCAGCACAGACCCCCGAGAGGCCTGTAAAGCCCCGGCAGGCCCGCACAGACCCCCGAGAGGACCATACAGGCCCCGGTAGGCCCACACAGACCCCCGAGAGGCCCGTACAGGCCCCGGCAGGCCCGCACAGACCCCCGAGAGGCCTGTACAGACCCCCGGCAGGCCCGCACAGACCCCCTAGAGGCCTGTACAGAACCCTGGGAGGCCCGCACAGACCCCCGAGAGGCCCATACAGACCCCGCCCGCACACACAGACACGCACAGTCTCCACCCATGCATCGCCCACACTCTTCCCCCTCCAGAACTGGATGTGCAAGGAAAGAAAGGGTTTATTTTCATTCCGTTATTTGTGTCCCATTGACTTGCATTGGTTTCCGGTATCGGAATCGGCGACACCCGATATTTTTGCGGTATCGGTCCGATCCAATATTTCCCGATATCAGAAGGTATTGCTCAACACTAGTTCTCAGATAACTTTGACCAAGGTTTCAGACCTTAATTAGCCTGTTAGGGTTATGGCATGTTCACTATCATCGTTAGGAAAAGCCAAGTGATGCAAAGTTCCCAGCTTTATAAAATTCCACACTCCTCTAACTTTGTGCTAAAAAACAGCAGTCATGGGTTCTTGTAAGCAGCTGCCCAGTGCTCTGAAAACTAAAATGGTCTAGGCCTATAAAGCATGACATGTGGATGTGCCAGTTAATTTTTTGTCCTTTGTATATTAGCTTACTGACCAAGCACTCTGCCCTTCGACATGTGGTAATTTTAATTACAGCAGGTTCCTACTTACCGTATATACTCGAGTATAAGCCGACCCGAGTATAAGCCGACCCCCCTAATTTTGCCACAAAAAACTGGGAAAACCTATTGACTCGAGTATAAGCCTAGGGTGGAAATGCAGCATTTACCGGTGAATTTCAAAAACAAAAATAGATCATTATTTCCCCATAGCTGCGCCATATAGTGCTCTGCACTGTTCATAGTGCCCCATAGCTGTGCCATACTGTGCTCTGCAGCGTTCATGTCTCCCATAGCTCTGCCCCATACTGTGCTCTGCAGCGTTCATGTCTCCCATAGCTGTGCCCCATATAGTGCTCTGCACCGTTCATGTCTCCCATAGCTCTGCCCCATACTGTGCTCTGCACCGTTCATGTCTCCCATAGCTCTGCCCCATACTGTGCTCTGCACCGTTCATGTCTCCCATAGCTCTGCCCCATACTGTGCTCTGCACCGTTCATGTCTCCCATAGCTCTGCCCCATACAGTGCTCTGCAGCGTTCATGTCTCCCATAGCTCTGCCCCATACTGTGCTCTGCACCGTTCATGTCTCCCATAGCTCTGCCCCATATAGTGCTCTGCAGCGTTCATGTCTCCCATAGCTCTGCCCCATATAGTGCTTTGCAGCGTTCATGTCTCCCATAGCTCTGCCCCATATAGTGCTCTGCAGTGTTCATGTCTCCCATAGCTGTGCCCCATACTGTGCTCTGCAGCGTTCATATCTCCCCATAGAGCTCCACATAAATCTGTGCCATGGCCGCTGCTGCTGCAATAAAAAAACACACATACTCACCTCTCTTGATTGCAGCTCCCAGCGTCCGGTCCCGGCGTCTCTCCGCTCTGACTGATAAGGCAGAGCGCAGACGCCGGGAAGATGGAGCGGCGCCCGGCGGCTGGAACGTGGACAGGTGAATATAACATACTCACCTAGTCCTGGCGATCCTCGCGCTGTCCCCTCCTGTCACAGCTGTCTTCGGTGCCGCAGATTCTTTCTCTATCAGCGGTCACCGGCACCGCTGATTAGAGAAATGAATAGGCGGCTCCGCCCCTATGGGAGGTGGAGCTGCCTATTCATATCTCTAATGAGCGGTCCCACGTGACCGCTGAAGAGGGGAAGAAGCTGCAGCACAGAAGCCCGTGGGACGGCAGGGACAGCGCGAGGATCGCTGGGACTAGGTAAGTATTCCTCAGCGCCCTCTCCCCCTCACCCACCGACCACATCGCTACCGTGACTCGAGTATAAGCCGAGAGGGGCACTTTCAGCCCAAAAATTTGGGCTGAAAATCTCGGCTTATACTCGAGTATATACGGTACCCATAACTGCAGGCATTGCTGAGAGGTATCCACATTCACCAAGGAATTTAGACATCAGCCTAAGAGAGGTATTCACACACATAGGGACCCATCAGTCTTTGAGACCACTTTGACGATGGTTGATGGGCAGATATCATTTGGCCAAATTTTATGCTAAGTGTCTCATTTTTTTCCTAATATTCAAAAGCAAATTGCTATTCATATTGCATATATTTCACATTGCCATGCTTTATCATGATAGAGTGCAACCTTTTTTTTTGCTATTCATATTGCATATATTTCACATTGCCATGCTTTATCATGATAGAGTGCAACCTTTTTTTTTGTATATTGCATATAGAGGTAGCTCCTCCTGGTATGCACCTATTCACACTAGTCTGGATGTGCCAGTCAGTTTTTTGTCATTTATAAAGCAGGACATGGTTGTAAGAAGCTAGCAAAGCATTTTAAGCTGCCCTTTCATTAGTTTAAAGTGTAATTAAGAAATGGTAGCTAACAGGTACAGTGGAGGTCCAGATAAGGTCTGGAAGACCAAGCAATATTTCAGTTAGAGCTGCTTGTAGAATTGCTAGAGAGGCAAATCTGAACCCCCACTTGACTACAAAAGACTTTCAGAAAGATTTAACAGACTGTGGAGTTGTGGTACATTGTTCTACTGTTCAGAGACACCTGCACAAATATGGTCTTCATGGAAGAGTCATGAGAAGAAAACCTTGCTCTACACTCGTGGAGCATTGGCAGGTATTCACACTGAATACTCGAATGCCCATCCTGCATGTTTTGTGCTTGTTAGGCTGGTTTCACATTTGTGTTTTGTGACGCTGCGTTTGTACCGCATATAAACGCATACGTCATGTTTTCCTATATTTAACACTAAAAATGCATGCGGTTTTTTATGTACGCGTTTGGCTGCGTTTGACGACGCATGCGTTTTTTCGCTGCTTGCGTCTTGCCGCGGAAATGCAACATGTAGTAATTTCTAGAGGCGTTTATTTGCCACCAGGAAACACATGCGTTCGATTGCACACGGTTTGCGTAAAAAAAAGCATTGCTGTCTATGTAAACGCTTTAGTTTTTAAGCACATGCGTTTGGTTGCGTTTTTTAACGCGTGCGTTTCAATAGAGAAAAACAAGTCTAGACACTGATAAGCCACCCCCCACCATCAAGGTGATAAAGGGATCCAATCCCTAACCCTAACCCTAATGTTGTCAACTGAACCATTTTTATTTACATCCATCTTTTGGATTGCATTTTATTGCACTTTTTGTTTGGTGGTATGATGATAAAGCATTGTTTTTTGCCTCGCTTTTTCATTTTTTTATGGTGTTCACTGAAGGGTTTAACTAGTAGGACAGCAGCATCAGAGGGGCTAAATGCCCACGATCTGTGCGCACTGATCACCTTGGACGTAGTATTCCGTCCATGAGAATGAAGTCCCAGGTCACATGGGCGGAATAGCACGTCAAAAGATCATGTCTGCACCAAAATGGTATCATTAAAAACGTCAACTCGGCACGCAAAAAGTAAGCCCTCACCCAACCCGAGATCACAAAATATGGAGATGCTACAAGTATCGGAAAATGGTGCTTTTTTTAACAAAGTTTGGCATTTTTTTCACCAAGAACCTAGACATGTTTGGTGTCTATAAACTCGTAATGACCTGGAGAATCATAATGGCAGGTCAGTTTTAGCATTTAGTGAACCTAAAAGCCACACAAAAACAACTGTGGTGCACTTTTTTTCCAATTTCACCGCACTTGGAATTTTTTTTCTGTTTCCTAGTACATGTTATGGTAAAACCAATGGTGTTGTTCAAAAGTACAACTTGTTCCCCAAGAAACAAGCCCTCGCATGACCATATTGATGGAAAAATAAAAAAGTTAAGACTCTGGGAAGAAGGGGAGCGAAAAACGAAAGCGCAAAACTGAAGAAAGCTCTGGGGGTTAAGGGGTTAAAGATCAACATGCCTGAATAATGGTAAGTTCACTTCTTTTAACTGCTTAATGTCTTTGGAAAACTGAAGAGGTTAAAAAATGCTCAAAAGCCTGAACATATGAACAGCAAGTCATTTTTACAAAGAAATTTATATATTCATTTTTTTGAGCATTTATTTAGTACCTTTTCATGTGGGTTTCGGACTGATAAAGCCAGGCGTGCACATATGCTAAGATTCTACAGTAGCCAGCTGTCTTAGATTCAAACATAAGATTTGAGAAATTGCTGATATAGTCTTATAATTTGTAGATATTTCTTTACATATTTATTAGTTTTGACTCAGAGTCAGGACAAGGTGTGGAGATGCAGGGTCAGTGGGTGCTCTAGTACTGCACAATGGCAAAATTATACTTCTAGACATTGACTGCGTATTACCAGTATATATTCTAATGACTGGATAAAACCACTGTACTGCTCGTAACTAGTGTTGACTGTTGAGCGATACCGTCCGATACTTGAAAGTATCAGTATCGGATAGTATCGTCCGATACCCGAAAAGTATCGGATATCGCCGATACCGATATCCAATACCAATACAAGTCAATGAGACACCAAGTATCGGAAGGTATCCGTAATGGATCCCAGGGTCTGAAGGAGAGGAAACTCTCCTTCAGGCCCTGGGATCCATATTAATGTGTAAAATAAAGAATTAAAATAAAAAATATTGATATATTCACCTCTCCGGCGGCCCCTGGACATCACCGCGGGTAACCGGCAGGCTTCTTTGTTTAAAATGAGCGCGTTTAGGACCTGAGAATGACGTCGCGGCTTCTGATTGGTCGCGTGCCGCTCATGTGACCGCCACGCGACCAATCAGAAGCCGCGACGTCATTCGCAGGTCCTAAATTCCTAGAATGAGGAGTTTAGTGCCTGAGAATGACGTCGCGGCTTGTGATTGGTCGCGTGGCGGTCACATGAGCGGCACGCGACCAATCAGAAGCCGCGACGTCATTCTCAGGTCCTAAACGCGCTCATTTTAAACAAAGAAGCCTGCCGGTTACCAGCGGTGATGTCCAGGGGCCGCCGGAGAGGTGAATATATCAATATTTTTTATTTTAATTCTTTATTTTACACATAACTATGGATCCGATACCGATTCCCGATACCACAAAAGTATCGGAACTCGGTATCGGAATTCCGATACCGCAAGTATCGGCCGATACCCGATACTTGCGGTATCGGAATGCTCAACACTACTCGTAACTAAAAAATATAGCAAAACAAAATAATTGAGCTGGGCTATAAGCTGGTATATATGCAAAGTATAAGAGCATGTTCACACAGTGGCCATTTCACGGGCAAAACCTAATAATAATAACAATAATAATAATAATAATAATAAAAAATGAGCAGATACCCTACATCAAGTATATAAATATATAGTAATAGCACATGTAGCGACAGGGTCTGTTCCGCAGGACTGGCGCATAGCAAATGTCTTGCCAATATTCAAAAAGGGCTCTAAAAGTGAACCTGGAAATTATAGGCCAGTAAGTCTAACCTCTATTGTTGGTAAAATATTTGAAGGGTTTCTGAGGGATGTTATTCTGGATTATCTCAATGAGAATAACTGTTTAACTCCATATCAGCATGGGTTTATGAGAAATCGCTCCTGTCAAACCAATCTAATCAGTTTTTATGAAGAGGTAAGCTATAGGCTGGACCACGGTGAGTCATTGGACGTGGTATATCTCGATTTTTCCAAAGCGTTTGATACCGTGCCGCACAAGAGGTTGGTACACAAAATGAGAATGCTTGGTCAGGGGGAAAATGTGTGTAAATGGGTTAGTAACTGGCTTAGTGATAGAAAGCAGAGGGTGGTTATAAATGGTATAGTCTCTAACTGGGTCGCTGTGACCAGTGGGGTACCGCAGGGGTCAGTATTGGGACCTGTTCTCTTCAACATATTCATTAATGATCTGGTAGAAGGTTTACACAGTAAAATATCGATATTTGCAGATGATACAAAACTATGTAAAGCAGTTAATACAAGAGAAGATAGTATTCTGCTACAGATGGATCTGGATAAGTTGGAAACTTGGGCTGAAAGGCGGCAGATGAGGTTTAACAATGATAAATGTAAGGTTATACACATGGGAAGAAGGAATCAATATCACCATTACACACTGAATGGGAAACCACTGGGTAAATCTGACAGGGAGAAGGACTTGGGGATCCTAGTTAATGATAAACTTACCTGGAGCAGCCAGTGCCAGGCAGCAGCTGCCAAGGCAAACAGGATCATGGGGTGCATTAAAAGAGGTCTGGATACACATGATGAGAGCATTATACTGCCTCTGTACAAATCCCTAGTTAGACCGCACATGGAGTACTGTGTCCAGTTTTGGGCACCGGTGCTCAGGAAGGATATAATGGAACTAGAGAGAGTACAAAGGAGGGCAACAAAATTAATAAAGGGGATGGGAGAGCTACAATACCCAGATAGATTAGCGAAATTAGGATTATTTAGTCTAGAAAAAAGACGACTGAGGGGCGATCTAATAACCATGTATAAGTATATAAGGGGACAATACAAATATCTCGCTGAGGATCTGTTTATACCAAGGAAGGTGACGGGCACAAGGGGGCATTCTTTGCGTCTGGAGGAGAGAAGGTTTTTCCACCAACATAGAAGAGGATTCTTTTCTGTTAGGGCAGTGAGAATCTGGAATTGCTTGCCTGAGGAGGTGGTGATGGCGAACTCAGTCGAGGGGTTCAAGAGATGCCTGGATGTCTTCCTGGAGCAGAACAATATTGTATCATACAATTATTAGGTTCTGTAGAAGGACGTAGATCTGGGGATTTATTATGATGGAATATAGGCTGAACTGGATGGACAAATGTCTTTTTTCGGCCTTACTAACTATGTTACTATGTTTCTATGTAAATAGCATAGGGTGCTTAGATAATGCTGTTTTGTACACAAATGCATAAAAGCCATCCCATAACAAGGTGTACACATCCGGACAGTTCTAAGTTGTCTTTTGTGTTAAAACCTTACCTTGTGTCAAACGACTTCAATGGGAATAGCAGGACATAATGCCATCTGAGACACCCATCCGGGGGAATCTATACAGAAAAAATACTTAGCTCAGAAAAGGGGGCCACGGCCTATTTCTGCAAAGTTCAAGAGATTATAGCAAAAACCAAAGAAATGAGCCGGACTGTATCGTGATATACATGCAAAGAGTAGGAGCAAATATAGTAATAATAATAATAATCTTTATTTATATAGCGCCAACATATTCCACAGCGCTTTACAGTTTAACAGTTTCAAATACAACATTCATAAGTAACAACGTTAACAATACAATAATGAAAGCGAAATAAGACGACCCTGCTCGTGAGAGCTTACAATCTACAATGAGGTGGGGGAGATACAAAGCACAGGTGTGTATTTACAATGATGTATTTACAATGATGGTCCAGCCATCTTCAGGGGGTGGGGGATAGATGGGGATAGTGAATGGGCTACACACACAAACATAAAAAGAGTTTGATTAGTGAACATGATAGGCCGCTCTGAACAAATGTGCTTTGAGCGAGCGCCTAAAACTATGCAAATTGTGGATGGTCCTAATATCATGGGGTAGAGCATTCCAGAGGATTGGTGCAGCAAGGGAGAAGTCTTGGAGTCGGGGGGGGTGGGAGGTACGGGTTAGAGCAGAGGTTAGTCGAAAGTCCTTTGCAGAGCACAGCGGTCGGTTAGGCCAATAGACAGAAATGAGGGAGGAGACGTAAGGGGGTGCGGCACTGTGGAGAGCTTTGTGGGTGAGAACAAGTACTTTGAATTGTATCCTGTAATGAATGGGCAGCCAGTGTAACGACTGGCGAAGAGCGGACGTGTCCGAGTAATGATTAGCCAGATGGATGACCCTGGCTGCTGCATTAAGGATGGACTGGAGAGGGGAAAGTCGAGTGAGGGGGAGGCCAATTAATAGAGCATTGCAGTAGTCCAGATGGGAGTGGATCAGGGCGACAGTGAGGGTTTTTGTTGTTTCCATGGTGAGAAAAGGGCGGATTCTAGAGATGTTCTTTAGGTGTAAGCGGCACGAGCGGGCAAGAGATTGTATATGGGAAGCTGAAGGGGAGATCGGAGTTAAACATAACACCTAGACAGCGTGCCTGCTGCTGGGGTGTTATTATGGTGTTACCCACAGAGAGGGAAATGTCAGATTTAGGGAGGTTAGTAGATGGCGGGAGCAGAAGAAGTTCACTTTTGGAGAGGTTGATCTTCAGATAGAGAGCAGACATGATGTTGGAGACTGCAGACAGACAGTCAGTGGCGTTCTGTAGTACAATGGGGGTAAGGTAAGGGGATGACGTGTATAGTTGTGTGTCATCAGCATAAAGATGATACTCTAAGCCAAATTTGCTGATGGTCTATCCAATTGGAAATGACAAAAAAAAAATATGGTAGCTGACTGACTCAGCACTCCTCCCATCACCATGTGGTTTTTAATTGCATCTCATCACACTTGGTCCCGGCCAACCCATATATGTAGGCTTTGCTGAACAGAGGTGTCCACATTCACCCAGGCATACAGACATTGGCCTTCGGTAAGTGTTCACATTTGGACAGGGGGGTCAGGGACCCATCAGTTATGAGACCACCTTGACGACGGTTGATGGGCTCACACTATTTGATTATATCAAATTCTGTGCAAAGCGTCTCTTAAATATTTTCCTAATGTTCAAAAGCCATTTTGCTATTCATATTTCATATATTTCAGATTAGAACATTACACAATAGAGTGCAACCTTTTTTGTATATTTAGGTCTATCCAATTGGGACTGTGTAGAGGGAGAAGAGAAGGGGGCCAAGGACTGAGCCCTGAGGTACCCCGACAGTGAGAGGAAGAGGAGATGAAGTGGAGCCAGAGAACAGAACATTGAAGGAGCGGTCAGAAAGGTAGGAAGAGAACCAGGAGAGAGCAGTGTCCTTAATGCCTAGTGACTAAAGCCTAGAGAGTAGGAGAGGGTGGTCAACAGTGTTGAAAGCTGCAGAAAGGTCTAGAAGAATGAGCAGAGAGTGGATACAGTTACGTTTTGCTGTCAGAAGGTCATTGGTCACTTTGATGAGTGCAGTTTCAGTCGAATGTAGGGGCGGAAACCGGACTGTGAAGGGTCTAGGAGGGAGTGAGTGGAGAAGTAACCGGAAAGGCAGGAGTATATCAGGTGCTCCAAGAGTTTAGAGATGAAGGGGAGATTGGAAACCAGTCTGTAGTTATTTGGGCAGGATGGGTCAAGAGCGGGTTTCTTTAGTAATGGAGTAATGATAGAGTGTTTGAAGGAGGAGGGGAAAATGCTAGAGGAGAGGGAGAGATTAAAGATTGTAGTTAGGTGAATTGTGACAACTGGAGAGAGAGACTGGAGGAGGTGTGAGGGAATGGGGTCAGTGGTGCATGTAGTCAGACGAGAAGAGGAGAGAAGCCTGGACAGTTCTTCTTCTATGATGGGATCGAATGTGGAGAGTGAGCCAGGGGAAATGCGGGGAGGGATGGGAGTCACTGAACTTGGTGATTGGGAGCGGATTTCCTATAGTGTGCGTACATATAATCCCTTAAAACTTTACCTTTATTAATACAAGATATAAAACCCAAAACCCAATAAAAGGAGAATGATATCAAAGTATGTCACAAAAAACACTCGGATTTCCTGACGGATATTGTCTATTTTCTCTATAAAGTGGGAGGCCAGGTCATCAGCACAAATGTCTGTGATAGGGGCCTGCTTTTGGCCTGATGAGGGAGTGAAAGGTGTCAAAAAGTTTCTTGTGGTTGTTGGCTAGTGAGGAGATCAGGGTGGTGAAGTAGGTCTGTTTGGCAAGGTGAAGGGCAGAGTTATAGGTCCTTAACATAAATTTGAAGTGTATAAAGTCTTCTGGTGTGCACGTTTTCCTCCATAAGCGTTCAGCACACCTAAAGCATCGCTGGAGAAATCGTGTTTGCGATGTGAGCCAGGGCTGTTTCACTCTGTGTTTGGAGGTTCTGAGGGTGAAGGGTGCTACTTGGTCAAGGGTGTTGTGAATTCTGTTGTCGGGCTCCCTCCTGTGGTCATGAATGGTACTTCGGCTGGTTCTGTCCATGGACTTCCTCTGGTGGGTGTTTCTGAGTTCACAGGTGACGAGGTTAATTCGTTAGCTGCTGCTCTATTTAACTCCACTTAGATCTTTGCTCCATGCCACCTGTCTATGTTCCAGTATTGGTCTAGTTCACTCCTGGATCGTTCTTGTGACCTGTCTTCCCATCAGAAGCTAAGTTCCAGCTTGTATTTCTTTGGTTTGCTATTTTTCTGTCTAGCTTGCTATTTAATTTGTTGTCTTGCTTGCTGGAAGCTCTGGGACGCAGAGGGAGCGCCTCCGCACCGTGAGTCGGTGCGGAGGGTCTTTTTTGCGCCCTCTGCGTGGTCTTTTTGTAGGTTTTTGTGCTGACCGCAAAGTAACCTTTCCTATTCTCGGTCTGTTCAGTAAGTCGGGCCTCACTTTGCTAAATCTATTTCATCTCTGTGTTTGTATTTTCATCTTTACTCACAGTCATTATATGTGGGGGGCTGCCTTTTCCTTTGGGGAATTTCTCTGAGGCAAGGTAGGCTTTATTTTTCTGTCTTCAGGGCTAGCTAGTTTCTTAGGCTGTGCCGAGTTGCATAGGGAGCGTTAGGCGCAATCCACGGCTATTTCTAGTGTGTTTTGATAGGTTTAGGGATTGCGGTCAGCAGAGTTCCCACGTCCCAGAGCTTGTCCTTATTATCAGTAACAATCAGGTCATTCCGTGTGCTCTTAATCACCAGGTCCATTATTGTCCTGACCACCAGGTCATAACAGTACAGGTGGCCCAAAGTACTAATGCATCTCAATAGAGGGAAAAGAGAAGTTCTGAGACCATTTTTTTTTCTTTGCAGTGTGTTTTGTCTCTATTTTCCCCTTTACCTCTGGGTGGTTCAGGACACTGGTGTAAACATGGACATTCAAGGTCTGTCCTCTTGGATGGATAATCTCACTACAAGGATACAAAACATTCAAGATTTTGTGGTTCAGAATCCGATGTCAGAGCCTAGGATTCCAATTCCTGATTTGTTTTTTGGTGATAGATCTAAGTTCTTGAATTTCAAAAATAATTGTAAATTGTTTCTTGCCTTGAAACCTCGCTCCTCAGGTGACCCTGTTCAACAAGTAAAGATCATTATTTCTTTGTTACGTGGTGACCCTCAAGACTGGGCATTTTCCCTTGCGCCAGGAGATCCGGCATTGCGTGATGTTGATGCGTTTTTCCTGGCGCTTGGATTGCTTTATGACAAACCTAATTCAGTGGATCAGGCAGAGAAAATCTTGCTGGCTCTGTGTCAGGGTCAGGATGAAGCGGAGATATATTGTCAGAAGTTTAGAAAGTGGTCTGTGCTCACTCAGTGGAATGAATGTGCCCTGGCAGCAATCTTCAGAAAGGGTCTCTCTGAAGCCTTTAAGGATGTCATGGTGGGGTTTCCCATGCCTGCTGGTCTGAATGAGTCTATGTCCTTGGCCATTCAGATCGATCGACGCTTGCCTGAGCGTAAAGCTGTGCATCATTTGGCGGTACTATCTGAGCATGGGCCTGAGCCTATGCAATGTGATAGGACTTTGACCAGAGCTGAACGGCAAGAACACAGACGTCAGAATGGGCTATGTTTTTACTGTGGTGATTCCACTCATGCTATCTCCGATTGTCCTAAGCGCACTAAGCGGTTCGCTAGGTCTGCCACCATTGGTACGGTACAGTCTAAATTTCTATTGTCTGTTACTTTGATTTGCTCTTTGTCATCCTATTCTGTTATGGCATTTGTGGATTCAGGCGCTGCCCTGAATTTGATGGACTTGGAGTATGCTAGGCGCTGTGGTTTTTTCTTGGAGCCCTTGCAGTATCCTATTCCATTGAGAGGAATTGATGCTACGCCTTTGGCCAAGAATAAGTCTCAGTATTGGACCCAATTGACCATGTGCATGGCTCCTGCACATCAGGAGGATATCCGCTTTCTGGTGTTGCATAGTCTGCATGATGTGGTCGTTTTGGGGTTGCCATGGCTACAGGTTCATAATCCAGTATTGGACTGGAAATCTATGTCTGTGTCCAGCTGGGGTTGCCAGGGGGTACATGGTGATGTTCCATTTTTGTCTATTTCGTCTTCCACTCCTTCTGAAGTTCTAGAGTTTTTGTTGGATTATCGGGATGTATTTGATGAGCCCAAAGCCAGTGCCCTACCTCCTCATAGGGATTGCGATTGTGCAATTAATTTGATTCCTGGTAGTAAGTTTCCTAAGGGTCGATTATTCAATTTATCTGTGCCAGAACACGCCGCTATGCGGAGTTATATAAAGGAATCCTTGGAGAAAGGCCATATTCGCCTGTCGTCATCACCGTTAGGAGCAGGGTTCTTTTTTGTGGCCAAGAAGGATGGTTCTTTGAGACCTTGTATTGATTACCGCCTTCTTAATAAAATTACAGTCAAATTTCAGTATCCTTTGCCGTTGCTGTCTGATTTGTTTGCTCGTATTAAAGGGGCTAGTTGGTTCACCAAGATAGATCTTCGAGGGGCGTATAATCTTGTGCGTATTAAACAAGGCGATGAATGGAAAACAGCATTTAATACGCCCGAGGGCCACTTTGAGTACCTGGTTATGCCATTTGGGCTTTCCAATGCTCCATCAGTATTTCAGTCCTTTATGCATGACATCTTCCGAGAGTACCTGGATAAATTCCTGATTGTGTATTTGGATGATATTTTGGTCTTTTCGGATTATTTGGAGTCTCATGTGAAGCAGGTCAGAATGGTGTTCCAGGTACTTCGTGTGAATTCCTTGTTTGTGAAGGGGTCAAAGTGTCTCTTTGGAGTTCAGAAGGTTTCATTTTTGGGGTTCATTTTTTCCCCTTCTACTATCGAGATGGACCCTGTTAAAGTCCAGGCCATTTACGATTGGACTCAGCCGACATCTGTGAAGAGCTTGCAAAAGTTCCTGGGCTTTGCTAATTTTTATCGGCGCTTCATCACTAATTTTTCTACTGTTGCTAAACCCTTGACTGATTTGACCAAGAAGGGTGCTGATGTGGTCAATTGGTCTTCTGCGGCTGTAGAGGCTTTTCAGGAGTTGAAGCGTCATTTTTCTTCTGCCCCTGTGTTGTGCCAGCCAGATGTTTCGCTTCCGTTTCAGGTTGAGGTTGATGCTTCTGAGATTGGAGCAGGGGCTGTTTGGTCGCAAAGAAGTTCTGATGGCTCGGTGATGAAGCCATGTGCTTTCTTTTCTAGAAAGTTTTCGCCTGCTGAGCGTAACTATGATGTTGGTAATCGTGAATTGTTGGCCATGAAGTGGGCATTCGAGGAGTGGCGTCATTGGCTGGAAGGAGCCAAGCATCGCGTGGTGGTCTTGACAGATCACAAGAATTTGACTTATCTTGAGTCTGCCAAATGGTTGAATCCGAGACAGGCTCGATGGTCGTTATTTTTCTCCCGTTTTGATTTTGTGGTTTCGTACCTTCCGGGCTCTAAGAATGTGAAGGCTGATGCCCTGTCAAGGAGTTTTGTGCCTGACTCTCCGGGTGTTCCTGAGCCGGCGGGTATTCTCAAAGAGGGGGTAATTTTGTCTGCCATCTCCCCTGATTTGCGGCGGGTGCTGCAAAAATTTCAGGCTGATAGACCTGACCGTTGCCCAGCGGAGAAACTGTTTGTCCCTGATAGATGGACTAGTAGAGTTATCTCTGAGATTCATTGTTCAGTGTTGGCTGGGCATCCTGGAATCTTTGGTACCAGAGATTTGGTGGCTAGATCCTTCTGGTTGCTGTCTTTGTCGCGGGATGTGCGTTCTTTTGTGCAGTCCTGTGGGACTTGTGCTCGGGCTAAGCCCTGCTGTTCTCGTGCCAGTGGGTTGGTTTTGCCCTTGCCGGTCCCAAAGAGGCCCTGGACGCATATTTCTATGGATTTTATTTCGGATCTCCCCGTCTCTCAAAAGATGTCGGTCATTTGGGTGGTTTGTGATCGCTTTTCTAAGATGGTCCAATTGGTACCTTTGTCTAAATTGCCTTCCTCCTCTGATTTGGTGCCATTATTTTTCCAGCATGTGGTTCGTTTACATGGTATCCCGGAGAACATCGTTTCTGACAGAGGTTCCCAGTTTGTTTCAAGGTTTTGGCGATCCTTTTGTGCTAGGATGGGCATTGATTTGTCTTTTTCCTCGGCTTTCCATCCTCAGACAAATGGCCAAACCGAACAAACTAATCAAACTTTGGAAACATATCTGAGATGCTTTGTTTCTGCTGATCAGGATGATTGGGTGTCCTTTTTGCCGTTGGCTGAGTTCGCCCTTAATAATCGGGCCAGCTCGGCTACTTTGGTTTTGCCGTTTTTCTGCAATTCTGGTTTCCATCCTCGTTTCTCTTCAGGGCAGGTTGAGTCTTCAAACTGTCCTGGTGTAGATACTGTGGTGGATAGGTTGCAGCAGATTTGGACTCATGTGGTGGACAATTTGACATTGTCCCAGGAGAAGGCTCAACGTTTCGCTAACCGCCGGCGCTGTGTGGGTCCCCGACTTCGTGTTGGGGATTTGGATTGGTTGTCATCTCGTTATGTTCCTATGAAGGTTTCCTCTCCTAAGTTTAAGCCTCGTTTCATTGGTCCGTATAAGATTTCTGAGGTTATCAATCCTGTGTCATTTCGTTTGGCCCTTCCTGCTTCTTTTGCCATCCATAATGTGTTCATAGGTCGTTATTGCGGAGATACGTGGCGCCTGTGGTTCCATCCGTTGATCCTCCTGCCCCGGTGTTAGTTGAGGGGGAGTTGGAGTATGTGGTGGAGAAGATTTTGGATTCTCGTGTTTGAGACGGAAACTCCAGTACCTGGTCAAGTGGAAGGGTTATGGTCAGGAAGATAATTCCTGGGTTTTTGCCTCTGATGTTCATGCTGCCGATCTGGTTCGTGCCTTTCATTTGGCTCATCCTGGTCGGCCTGGGGGCTCTGGTGAGGGTTCGGTGACCCCTCCTCAAGGGGGGGGGGTACTGTTGTGAATTCTGTTGTCGGGCTCCCTCCTGTGGTCATGAATGGTACTTCGGCTGGTTCTGTCCATGGACTTCCTCTGGTGGGTGTTTCTGAGTTCACAGGTGACGAGGTTAATTCGTTAGCTGCTGCTCTATTTAACTCCACTTAGATCTTTACTCCATGCCACCTGTCTATGTTCCAGTATTGGTCTAGTTCACTCCTGGATCGTTCTTGTGACCTGTCTTCCCATCAGAAGCTAAGTTCCAGCTTGTATTTCTTTGGTTTGCTATTTTTCTGTCCAGCTTGCTATTTAATTTGTTGTCTTGCTTGCTGGAAGCTCTGGGACGCAGAGGGAGCGCCTCCGCACCGTGAGTCGGTGCGGAGGGTCTTTTTTGCGCCCTCTGCGTGGTCTTTTTGTAGGTTTTTGTGCTGACCGCAAAGTAACCTTTCCTATTCTCGGTCTGTTCAGTAATTCGGGCCTCACTTTGCTAAATCTATTTCATCTCTGTGTTTGTATTTTCATCTTTACTCACAGTCATTATATGTGGGGGGCTGCCTTTTCCTTTGGGGAATTTCTCTGAGGCAAGGTAGGCTTTATTTTTCTGTCTTCAGGGCTAGCTAGTTTCTTAGGCTGTGCCGAGTTGCATAGGGAGCGTTAGGCGCAATCCACGGCTATTTCTAGTGTGTTTTGATAGGTTTAGGGATTGCGGTCAGCAGAGTTCCCACGTCCCAGAGCTTGTCCTTATTATCAGTAACTATCAGGTCATTCCGTGTGCTCTTAACCACCAGGTCCATTATTGTCCTGACCACCAGGTCATAAAACAAGGGTGCTTCTAAGAGTGTCATTGAAGTGATGTACAGCCAGATCAGGACAGGAAAAAGAAGAGATTGGGGACAATGATGAGTGTAGGGAGTCTGAAAGTGTATGAGGGTTAATGGCATGTAGATTTCTGAATGTGCGGTAGGTAGGAGTGTGCTGGGGTGGGTGAGGATTTGTGATTGCGAAGGAAAGAATGTTGTGGTCAGAGAGGCGAAGCGGTGAGTTATCTAGGTAGGAGATTGAGCAGAGCTGGGCGAAGACCAGGTCAAGGGTGTTACCGTCCTTGTGTGTCTCAGAGGTTGAGAGCTGTGAGAGGCCTAGAGAAGTGGTTAGTGATAGAAGCTGGGATGCAGATGTGGAAGTGGGGCTGTTTATGGGGATGTTGAAGTCTCCCAGGATAAGGGTTGGGAGTTCTGAGGACATGAAGTGTGGCAGCCAGGCAGAGAAATGGTCCAGGAAGTAGGTGGGTGAGCCTGGGGGCCGGTATATGACCGCTACTCTGAGGGAGAGGGGACGAAAGGTGATGGAGTGGACCTCAAAAGAAAGGAATGAGAGTGATGGAGCTGGGGGGATGACCTGGAAAGTGCATTGTGGGGAGAGAAGTATGCCGACTCCACCACCATGTCTGTTTGTGGGTCTCGGGGTATGTGGAAATTGTAAGCCACCATGGGAAATGGCAGCAGGAGAGACAGTGTCAGAATCCTGAATCCAGGTTTCCGTGAGGGCCAGCAGATTCAGAGAGTTTTTAAAAATGTAATTGTGTAGGAAAGGAAGCTTGTTGCATACAGACCGTGGTTTCCAAAGGGCACAATAAAAAGAAGGAGATGAAGGAGTGCAAGTAATATTAGTAAGATTATTATGGTTTCTATGTGAGGTAGGTGGATGGTGGACCAGGGCTGGGGGAGATATCCCCTGAAATCAGTAGGAGTAGGAAGATAAAAAGCAAGTAGTTTTTGGAATTGTATGAAGTTTTTTTGTGCAGAGTGTTTGGGCAAGATGGACTGAGGTTTTTCAGGAAGGTGAGAAGTGCATGGGTGCTGTTCATGGGAGCGGGAAGGAGAAATAAGTTGATGTACATGAGTCGTGATGGAGGGGGGATTGGTCGGTGAAAGTGGATTGCAAGGGAACATAGGAGGATAGGAATAAAGCACATGGATAGAAGGGAGTGCAGAGTGTGGGTTACCTGACTCCTGCCATGACTAACTGCCATGGAATAACTGCTGTATCATGACATTATATATCTATTTTCACTCTACCTACATTTGTCCAATGCACAGCCACTTTATTCAGTATTGAGTATGTTTTGACTATGTATATGATACAAAAAAATATGATACTAGATGGTGGCCCGATTCTAACACATTGGGTATTCTAGAATATGTATGTATGTATGTATATAGCAGCCACATAATATATAGCAGAGGTCACTTAGTATATAGCAAATACTACGTGGCCTGTGCTATATACTATGTGGCTGCTATATACATACATACATATTGTAGAATACCCGATGCGTTAATACAGGCCACACAGTATATAACAGTGGCCACGCAGTATATAACACAGCCCAAACAGTATATAACACAGCCCACACACTATATAACACAACCCATGCAGTATATAGCAGCCACGCAGTATATAACACAGGTGTTGCAGTATATAACACAGGGCACGCAGTATATAACACAGGGCACATAGTATATAGCACAGCCCACGCAGTATATTACACTGCCCACAGAGTATATAACACAGCCCACGTACTATATAACACAGCCCATGTACTATTTAACACAGCCCACATACTATTTAACACAGCCCACGCAGTATATAGCAGCCACGCAGTATATAACACAGGCGACGCAGTATATAACACAGCCCACGTAACATATAACACAGGGCACGTAATATATAGCACAGCCCACAGAGTATATCACACAGCCCATGGAGTATATAACACTGCCCATGTACACAGGCGATACAGTATATAACACAGCCCACATAACATATAACACAGGGCACGTAGTATATAGCACAGCCCACGGAGTATATCACACAGCCCACGGAGTATATAACACTGCCCATGTAGTATATAGCAGCCACGCGGTATATAACACAGCCCACACAGTATTTAGCAGTGTGGGCACCATATCCCTGTTAAAAAAATAATTAAAATAAAAAATAGTTATATACTCACCCCCTGGGATCCAGCAAAACTCTGGCAATGCGTGCGCGGCTGCCGCCATCTTCCGTTCCTAGGATGCATTGCGAAATTACCCAGATGACTTAGCAGTCTCGCGAGACCGCTAAGTCTTCTGGGTAATTTTGCAATGCATCTCTGGGAACGGAAGATGGCGGCCGGAGCGAGCGCATCGTCAGACGACGGAAGGTGGAAATAGCAGGTTTTTTGCTTTTTTAATATTTTTAACATTACATGTTTTTACTATTGATGCTGCATAGCATCAATAGTAAAAAAGTTGGGGACACACAGGGTTAATAGCAGCGGTAACAGAGTGCGGTACCTGTGGCCCGTTACCGCTGGCTATAACCCTGTGTGAGCGGTGACTGGAGGGGATTACGGAGCAGGCGCCGGGCACTGACTGCAGGGGAGTAGGGGAGGGATTAATTGACTGTGCCCTTCGCTGATTGGTCGCGGCAGCCATGACAGGCAGCTGGGGAGACCAATCAGCGATGCGGGATTTCCGTTACGGAAGTTGCCGACAGAAAGACGGAAGTACCCCTTAGACAATTATATATATATAGATGTTTTTTCCATTATTTTCCTCGGTATGATCCTCCCTATTTTTACTATCCATTTTATGTTATTTTTTATGTTTTCTGTATTGTATAAATTGAATTATAGTATATTTTGCTTTTGAATTGCTATTTATTTTATGTTTAGGACTGTACAGGACCAACCAAACCACTAGTGAACATACAAAGATAGATACCAGTCACCAAACCTTTCAAGTGAATATAATAGTCCTAATAAGACCCTTCCTCCACATTCAGAGCCCCCCACAGTAGTCCTCATATTATTCCTCCCCATTTATAGTGCCCCCACAATAGTCCCCATATTATTCCTCCCCATATTAATTATGCCTTCTATTAACACTGCTTCCACACATTGGGTCTTACATTAATCCCCCTTCATTAATAGTATGTCTGCACTCAATGCTGTGGCCCTTGCAAATTTCATGAAGTTTGTAGTGCAATGCTGCTTTCTCATTCTCACAGCCTTGTTTCAATACACATTCGCTGTGAATTTCCAAGATCTCAGCTTGGCTGCTGTCATTCAACAGATCCCACATTGTTTACTATCAAAGTAAATTCAATCTGTCCTGGTCATGTGATGGACACTCGGATGCTTCGCTCACCTTCCCATTAATACTAGGAGACATTATTTAGGATAGCTGCTCGTGGCCCCATGTGTTGTCCTCTGGTGAGACAGGAAACAAAATGTATAGAAGAACAACCCAGCCTGCTATAGGAAAAAGTTTTATCATGAAATCACCTTTTCAACTTAATCGTGCATAAGACCCCTTTTCTAAACACTCTCAGATGTCAGGAGTCTGTAGATGTGGTCAGCCTTTGATTGGGAGAAAAAAATAGTTTTGATTCCATGAACACTGACATAAGGGTCTGCAATGATGTCCAGTGAGGAATCGGATCAAAGATGTACAGATGAGTTCCAACTAATACTGAAATTCTGAGAATTATGCAGTTCCAACTAATACCGAAATTCAGAGAATGATGCACTCCATATGTATTCTCTCCCTATATATACACACATATATATATATATGTATATGCACTGTATATATAGTACATATGGAGTGCATCATTCTCAGACTTTCGGTATTAGCTGGAACTGCATAATTCTCAGAATTTCGGTATTAATTGGAACTCATCCGTACATCTTTGATCCTCACTGGACATCATTGCAGACCCCTTATGTTTTAAAAAAATATAAACGTTCAAATCACTCCCCTTTCGTCCCATTCCAAATTTAACAATAAAAAAAAATCAAATGTACACATTTGGTAATGCCGCATTCAGAATCGCCCAATCTAATCAATATAAAAAAAATTAGCCTGATCGCTAAACAACGTGAAGAGAAAAAAATTCAAAACATCAGAATTATGTTTTTTGGTTGCCGCTACATTGCAATAAAATGCAATAATGGGCGATCAAAAGATCGTATCGACACCAAAATTGTGTCAATAAAAGCATCAGCTTGACACACAAAAAATAAGCCCTCACCCAGCCCCAGATCACGAAAAATGTAGATGCTACAGGTCTCGGAAAATGTAGCTTTTTTTTTTCTTACCAAAGTTTGGATTTTTTTTATCACCACTTAAATAAAAAAGAATCTAGACATGTTTAGTGTCTATGAACTCATAATGACCTAGATAAGCATAATGGCAGGTCAGTTTTAGCATTTAGCGAACATAGTAAACAAAAAAACAACTGTGGAATTGCACTTTTTTGCAATTTCACCACACTTTTTTTTCCCGTTTTCCAGTACATGAAATGTTTGAACCAATGGTGTCATTCAAAAGTACATTCTGTTATTCAAAAAACAAGCCCTAACATGGCCATTTTAACAGAAAAATAAAAAAAGTTATGGCTCTGGGAAAACGGGGAGCAAAAAACAAAAGCGCAAAATTAAAATACCTCAGGTCATGAAGAGTTTAAAACATCTTTAAAGATCAACATGACTGAAGAATGGTCAGTTCACTTCTTTCAACTGATTAATGTCTTGGGAAAACTAGAGAAGTTAAAAAACGCTAAAAAGCCTGAACATATGAACAAGAAGTCATTTTTACATAGAAATTTATATGCTCATTTTTTTGAGCATTTAGTTAGCACTTTTTCATGTGGGTTTTGGACTGATAAAGCCTGGCGTTCACATATGCTAAGATTCTACAGTAGCCAGTTTTCTCAGAGCCAAACACAAGATTTGAGAAATTGCTGATATAGTCTTATAATTTGAAGATGTTACTTTAGATACTGTATTTAGTTTTGACTCCAACACAAAATAAGTTGAAAATAAAAGGTGATAATAAGAGAAGTAATACAAGTCTGCTCTCCTTTTATAAGGCAATGTATATATATATATATATACATATATATATATATGTATATATATATATAATCTAAGGGGCACTTCCGTCTGTCTGTCTGACTGTTTGTCTGTCTGTCACGGAAATCCCGCGTCGTGGCAGGCCGTGACCAATCAGTGACAGGCAGAGTCTGGCCGTGAATTCGCCCCTTCTTACTCTCTGTCAGTGCCCCCTCCAGTCAGCGCTTACACAGGGTTAATGGCTGCGTTACACCGTGTTATGCCGCAGTGTAACGCAGTCCGTTAACGCTGCTATTAACCCTGTGTGACCAACTTTTTACTATTGATGCTGCCTATGCAGCATCAATAGTAAAAAGATCTAATGTTAAAAATAATAAAAAAAATAAAAAATCATTATATACTCACCTTTCGGCGCCTTTCCCGCTCCTCGCGACGCTCCGGGCCATGCATTGTGATCTCGCGCAATTTTCAAGCTTTGAAATTTTATGCCCTTAAATCAGAGAGATATGTCACACAAATAGTTGATAAATAGCATTTCCCACATCTCTACTTTACATCAGCACAATTTTTTTTTGTTAGGGAGTTATAAGGATAAAAAGTTGACCAGCGATTTCTCATTTTTACAACAAAATTTACAGAACCATTTTTTTAGGTACCATCTCACATTTAAAGTCATTTAAAAAACTACAGTGAGTCAAAAGACGTGAGCACAGCTACTAGGGTGCACGGGTAGGTTCCCAAACCATATGCATATAGATATAAAGAACCCGGCACTCAACTTGAATTAAACTTGAGGTTTTTTATTTGAGGTTTTTTATTTTCGTACTACGGAATAAAAAACCTCAAGTTTAATTCAAGTTGAGTGCCGGGTTCTTTATATCTATTTTAAAAACTACACCCCTCAAGGTGCTCAAAACCACATTCAAGAAGTTTATTAACCTTTTATGTGTTTCACAGGAACTGAAGCAATGTGGAAGGGAAAAAAATTAACATTTAACTTTTTTTTACGAACATTTTAATTCAGAACCAATTTTTTTTATTTTCAAAAGTGTAAAATGAGAAAATGAATGACACCATTTGTTGTGCAATTTCTCCTGAATACGCCAATACTCCTTATGTGGGGGGTAGAACACTGGTTGGGCGCACGGCAGAGCTTGGAAGAGAAGGAGTGCTGTTAGACTTTTTCAATGCATAATTGGCTGGAATTGAGATCGGACGCCATGTTGTTTTGGGGAGCCCTTGATGTGCCTAAACAGTGCAAACCCAGTCAAAATAGAAGAAAGTAAGCGGGCACTGCTAAATTTATAGTCAAACAATAATAATAGGGGTGCTACCTTTGCGCCCAATATGTATATAAAGTGTATAAAGAGGAAGATTTTTTCCAATGTAATGGAAACCCCCCCTAGCTAGCCATTACATTGGAAACATTTTTACTCCATGGGTCAGCTCCATAAGGTCATATTTGAAGGACACTCTGGATTTTTTAATTTCCATCAGGATCATTGGGGCCATCCCCTTGGGGAGTAAATTGGTAACTCTCGTCATCAACAGTCTTTATACCAGTATAGACCACCAAGCAGGCATAAAGGAGTTTAAGGTTTTTCTGACTAACCATACTACTTATAGCAATGACCAGATTCGGTTTTGCGAGGACTTGCTTAAGTTAATCTTAAAGGAGAATTTCTTTCTGTTTGAGGACCTGTTCTACTTGCAGAGGAAAGGAACAGCTATGGGATCCAACGTGGCACCCACATATGCTAACATATATATGGAACATTTTGAGACATCTTTAGTATATAACCATCCCCTTTTTGCGACTAACGTCATACACTGGAAAAGAGTCATTGACGACATTTTTTTCATTTGGGTTGGGAATGACAAAACATTAGCTCAGTTTTTCACAGACATCAATATAGCCACAACGGAATTGTTCTTTACCATCCATCATGACACACAATCCATCCACTTTTTGGTTACCTTAGTTTCAATCACTACGGACAGAAAATTGGAAACTGATCTGTACATGAAGCCCACGGACAGGAATAGTCTCCTTCATTATACGAGCTGTCACCCCCAGCATATCAAGAGGGGCCTCCCAAAATCCCAACACTATAGGGTCAGTCGAATTGTGACCAAAGAAAATGTCCATACACTTAGACATGACGACATGGATTTCAAATTTTGCCAGAGGGGGTACCCCAATAGAATCCTTAGATCCTCTAAAGTACAATCTGAATGAACAGTCAAGGACAAAAAACTGATTATTTTTCATCAGCACATTTCATCCCTTTTGCAGGGTAATAAATAGGAATTTATCGAAACATGGGTCTCTCCTACAAAAATCGTATCCAGAAGTTCCTGAGTTTACCAGTAGACCCATCATGGGGTGTAACCAACCTGAGAACATTAAAAACCACAGACATCGGCAGCTCGCCATTGCACGACAACCCCCACACCACGCAGGCATGCCTGTGGATTAGATCCCATAACTAGAGACCTTGTTCCTCACAGATTTTACTTGAAAAAGGCATCTTATTGCTGAAATGTTGCAGCAGAAGTATATCTGTTTACACCTGTGTTCTTTTTTCTTTGTTATATGGTGGAGAATTCGCCTTATTTTTTCATATGAATATTTGATAATAAATGTATCATTTGAGTGCCGAAGGTTTTTTGCTTTTTTACTGTTTGGAATTTCCTTCAGAGCACCAAGATCCCCTTATCTGTGAGCACCCCTAATATCCCCAATAATATAACCCTAATCACAACCCTAACCTCAACACACACCTAACCCTAATCCCAACCCTTACCATAACCCCAGCACACCCCTAACCCTAATCCCAACCCTAACCATAACCCTAACCACAAACCTAACCCTAATCCCAACCCTAATTCCAATACACCCCTAACCCTAATCCCAGCCCTAACCATAACCCTAATCCCAAACCTAACTCTAATCCCAACCCTAATCTGTGATCACATCAGAGGACAGAGATATTAAATTGCACAGTGGACTTTTTTTTGCGGTCTCCGGTAAATGGTTAATACCGGTGATCACAACCCGGGGGTCAGTAAAAACTGACCCGAATTACCCCTGGCAGCTGAGACCCTGGAGAAAATCTGACTCTGGGGGACGCTATACACTTTTTCCACAGCGCCGTTAACTAATGGCACTGTGGTTTAAGTACCCTTAACTACCGCTATTGAAAGGCGTATCGGCGGTCGATAAGGGGTTAAAGATACAATTTTATCAAGAATTTCAAGTGGGAAATCAACCTGAACCAAAAATGTTTTGGCTAATTCTAGCCTAAAGGTAAAGTGCAATGTGCCGAGTCCGAGCAGAGTTTATAAGGCAAGTGCCTACAAATGAAAAAGTGCTGCAAAGTAATCATTTGGTGGCATAGTACTTACCAGGGTTGAGCGACTTTTATTTTTATAGGATCAGGTCGGGTTTCACGAAACCCGACTTTCTCAAAAGTCGGGTCGAGTGAAATCGGCCGATCCTATAAAAAAGTCGGGGTAGGGGTCGGCCGAAACACGAAACCCAATGCAGTGCAATGGGATACTATGGTTCCCAGGGTCTCAATGAGAGGAAACTCTCCTTCAGGCCCTGGGATCCATATTAATGTGTAAAATAAAGAATCAAAATAAAAAATATTGATATACTCACCCTCGGACGAGCCCTGGTACTAACCGGCAGCCTTCCTTCCTAAGAATGAGCGCGTGAAGGACCTGCGGTGACGTCGCGGCTTGTGATTGGTCGCGTGAGCGGTCACATGGGCGGTCCTATTAGGAATATATTCCTATTAGGAATATACTCACCCTCGAACGCGCCCTGTTTCTTTCCCGCAGCCTTCCTTCCTAAGAATGAGCGCGTGAAGGACCTTAGATGACTTCGCGGCTTGTGATTGGTCGTGTGACCGCCCATGTGACCACTCACGCAACCAATCACAAGCCGCGACATCACCGCAGGTCCTTCACGCGCTCATTCTTAGGAAGGAAGGCTGCCGGTTAGTACCAGGGCGCGTCCGAGGTTGAGTATATCAATATTTTTTATTTTGATTCTTTATTTTACACTTAAATATGGATTCCGATACCGATTTCCGATATCGCAAACATATCAGAACTCGGTATCGGAATTCCGATACCAGATTCAGAAGATCGCCGACCTCATGGCCGACCCCACACAGGGGTCGGGTCGGGTTTCATGAAACCCGACTTTGCCAAAAGTCGGCGACTTCTGAAAATGGCCGACCCGTTTCGCTCAACCCTAGTACTTACAATAGTGTGTACCTGGCTTGTGGTACACCAACTACCGCCCTGACAGCGCCGTCTCGCCGACTGCCTTCTTCCAAAGGGGGCATGATATAATTGTATCATGTATCAGCTGCTATGTCCCGGTTTGTTTACTTTGTTACCTTTTACCTCACTCTAATCCCTATGTTTGAATCTTACATGTAACCCTGTTTTTAAATAATAATCTTTATTTTTATATAGCGCTAACATATTCCGCAACGCTTTACAGTTTTGCACACATTATCATCACTGTCCCCGATGGGGCTCACAATCTAAATTCCCTATCAGTATGTCTTTGGAATGTGGGCGGAAACCAGAGTACCTGGAGGAAACCCACGCAAACACGGGGAGAACATTCAAACTCCTTGCAGATGTTGTCCAGGGTGGGATTAGAACCCAGGACTCCAGCACTGCAAGGCTGCTGTGCTATCCACTGAGCCACCATGCAAAATAATTAGAAATAAAATGTTTACATTTTATTTCTTGATAAAGCCTCCATATTTTCTCCAGTACCAGAGTTTGGAGATTTGTGTGTAAACTTGTATTTTGTGAGGTTGAATACAGTCTGTTTTGGACTCATTTGAATAGTTCTTGTATTTTCGTCCGACAAAGAATCTGACATGGGTCATTTACATGCAATTCTTCAGAGGTTACAGGGAACTCTCTATTCGCTAAACCCAAGAAGTGTTCATTTTGTGTTCAAGAGCTGTCCTTTCTGGGATTCATCCCTTCTACCAATGGGTTTTGTATGGACCCTGGAAAGGTACAAGCCATTGTTGATTGGGTGCAACCCAGAGACCTCAAGGGTCTTCAGCATTTTTTGAGTTTTGCCAATTATTATTCCAAATTTATTAAGGGGTTTTCTTAGGTGGTTAAGCCTCTCACTGATCTCACTTGTAAGGGGGCTGATCTTAAAAACATGTCAACTTCGGCAGTTGAAGCCTTTTCTACTTTGGAAAAATGTTTTATGTCTGCTCCTGTGTTGGTCCACCTGATCCATCTGAACTATTCATTGTGGGGGTGGATGCATAATAATAATCTTTATTTTTATATAGCGCTAACATATTCCGCAGCGCTTTACAGTTTGCACACATTATCATTGCTGTCCCCGACAGGGCTCACAATCTAAATTCCCTATCTGTATTTCTTTAGAGTGTGGGAGGAAACCGGAGTACCCGGAGGAAACCCACGCAGACACAGAAAGAACATACAAACTCTTTGCAGATGTTGTCCTTGGTGGGGTTTGAACCCAGGACTGCAGTGCTAACCATTGTGCCACCGTGCTGACGCATCAGAGGAAGGAGTTGGGGCGGTGCTGTCTCAGGGACCAGTCACTTTGACTAACTTAAGACCTTGTGCCTTTTTGTCCAACAAATTTTCTCCTGCTGAGAAAAATTACGATGTCAGGAATTAAGAATTATTAGCCATAAAATTGGCTTTTGAGGAATGGAGGCATTTTTTGGAGGAGGCTGTTCACCGGATCACGGTGATTACGGACCACAAGAACCTGTCTTGCATTGAGTCCGCCAAACGTTTGACTCCTATACAGGTGAGGTGGTCACTTATTTTTTCACATTTTCATTTTTCTATCACCTTTCGACCTGGTTCCAAGAATGTCAAGGCTGATGCCTTATCTCACAGCCTGGATCCGATATCTCCTCCAGAACCTCCTTCCTCCATTCTTCAGCATGGGGTGGTTGTGGCTGTGGTGTCTTCTGAATTGGAACTTGAAATCTATGAGGCTCAGTCTCTTACTCCTCCGTCATGGCCCGATAACAAGCTCTTCGTCCCACTTCAGTATCGGTTGAGGGTTCTCTGAGAGTTCCACAAATCTGCTGTCAGTGGACACACCGGAGTCGCGACCACCCGGAGAGCTATTGCTCGACTGTTTTGGTGGCCCTCCATGTCTTCTGATATCACCGTGTTTGTGTCTGTCTGCTTGTGATACATGTGCCTGTGCTAAAGTTTCCCATAACTGGCCGGTTGGGGAATTGGTGCCATTGCCAATTCCAGATAGACCTTGGACTCATTTGTCCCTGGATTTTAGCACTGATCTCCCTCCTTCCAATGGCAAAACTGTGGTCTGGGTAGTGGTTGACAGATTTAGCAAACAGGCACATTTTGTTCCTTTGGCAGCGTTACCTAACGCTGAGACACTATCTAAGTTGTTTATTGAGCACGTTGTGTGGTTGCATGGCGTGCCTCTGAATTTGGTGTGTGACAGAGGGGTGCGATTCCTGTCCAAATTTTGGACACGTTTTGCCTACCATTCTGAGACCAACGGTCAGATGGAGAGGACCAATCAGTCACTAGAACAGATTTTGCGGTGTCTTGCCCCGTCTCAGCAGGATGATTGGTGTTCCTTGTTGCACGTGGCTGAGTTCACATTTAATAATTGGATTAATCAGTCAACTGGCACTTCTCCGTTTTTCTGTAGCTGCAATTTTCACCCCATTTTTGTGAATTTTATATGCTGGATTCAGCGTGTCCAGAGGCTAATTCGGCAGTTCAATGGTTAGGGGAGGTTTGGAGGGAGGTCCAGAAGAACATTGGGGTGGCTCATGGCAAACAGAAACATTTTGGTGATAAGCGACGATCTGTAGGACCTAAATTTTTGGTAGGAGATAAAGTGTGGTTGTCTACCAAGAACATACGTCTGAAACTGCCTTCCATTAAGCTGGGTCCCAAGTTTATTGGTTCTTACAAGATCATTGAGGTTGTCAATCCTGTTGCCTTTTGTCTACACTAACCTCCGTCGCTTCCTATCCCCAATGTGTTCCATAAGTCCCTTCTTAAATCATTTGTACCTTCCTCTGCTGGGTCTCCACCCCCTCTGCCTCCTGTCTCTGTGGATGGACAAACTGAGTATGAAGTTGAACGGATAGTCAATTCTCGGATGGTTCGCAGTTCGCTTTTGTACTTGGTACATTGGATGAGTTACGGTCCTGAGGATCAATCTTGGGTCCCGATGCGATCAGTCCATGCTGATCAGTTGGTTTGGGTTTTTCATGCATGTTATCCTGAGAAACCTGGGGGTCCGGTGGCCCCCTTGAGAGGAGGGTACTGTCATGATCCGGACCGGGTTTTGGGTCTTTTCTCTCCTTTCCCGGTCTGGTCATGTCAGGGGTTAACTTTCTCTGCCTCGTTCTGGTCCCGGTCTGCTATTTCTCTGCGCTGCATCCTGCAGGCAGTGCCAGTTATATTTCCTGCCTACGTCATGTGCAGCTGGCTCTGGTGAGACCCTCATTTGTCCTGCTGTGTTTAGCTTCTTTGCCCGTGTCTGTTCATTCCTCTCTTCCCACCCTGACTCTGTGTGTCCCTGTGTGTTTGCATTTCCTGGTAATCGACTCTGCTTTGGCTCTGACCTGATTCTGTCTCTTCCCTCTGGTACTTTTTCTACAAACTGTTACTGACCGAATGGCACTCCCCTGGCTCTGTATTTTGGATTTCCCTTTGTATTATGCTACTCTCTGATATCGACTTTGCTTGTCTCACTTTTCTGCTGCCACCAGATGGTAGCCTTGCTGCAGTTCTGCTGGTCTGCTCTGTGCAGGTTTCTCAGCCCTATTTCTACTCTGCTGCCATCTAGTGGAGTTTGCATTTACCTGCAGAGCTGCAGGTTGACAATAAAGTTCTTTGGTCTTGCCCATGTTGTAGAGGTTAGTTAGAGTCTGACTGAATAATTGAGTCTGTGGACAGGAGTCTTTTATGAAGGTGGCTATGTAAGACAGCTGTCTTTAATGCAGGTAATGAGTTTATTAGCAGCGTCCAACTGGTCTGTAGGAGCCAGAACTCTTAATGGTTGGTAGGGGATCAAATACTTATTTCTCACTGCAAAATGCAAATACATTTATATCATTTATACAATGTGATTTTCTGGATTCTATTTTTGATATTCTATCTCTCAATGTTAAAGACTGTTCATCTCTTTGTCAGTGGGCAAACTTACAAAATCAGCAAGTGATCAAATACTTATTTCCCCCACTGTATATCGCCACGATTCTGAACACGGCAATACTAAATGAGTAGATTTGATTTTTTTTTTATTGTTTGATTTTGAATGGAGCAAAAGGGGGGTGATCTGAACTTTTATGTTTCTTATAACATAAGGGTTTGCAATCGTGTCCAGCGAGTGTCAAAGCTGATGCTTTTATTGACACAATTTTCGTATAGATGCGATCTTTTGATCGCCCGTTATTGCATTTAATTGCAATGTAGCAGTGACCCAAAAAATGTAATTCTGACATTTTTAATTTTTTTCTCTTTACGCCGTTTAGTGATCAGGTATATTGTATATTCTTTTTTTAGATTGATAGATTGGGGGATTCTGAACGCGGCAATACCAAATGTGTATATTTGATTTGATGTGTATATTTAATTGTTTTATTTTGAATGGGACAAAAGGGGGGGGGGGTGATTTAAACTTTTATATTTTTTATAACATAAGGGTCGGCAATCATGTCCAGTGAGGATCAAAGATGTATGGATGAGTTCCAACTAATACCGAAATTCTGAGAATGATGCAGTTCCAGCTAATACCGACAGTCTGAGAATGATTGCACTCCATACATCATTCTCTGAATTTCGGTATTAGCTGGAACTGCATCATTCTCAGAATTTTAGTATTAGTTTGAACTTATCCGTACGTCTTTGATCCTCACTGGATACAATTGCAGACCCTTATGGTATTGTTTATGGAATCAAAGCTATTTTTTCCTCCCAATCAAAGCCTGACCACATCTACAGACTCCTGACATCTGATTTCATGATAAAAACAATGACTTTTTCTTGTAACAGGCTGGGTTGTTCTTCTATATATTTTGTTTCCTGTCTCACCAGAGGACAACACATGGGGCCACGAGCAGCTATCCTAAATAATGTCTCCTTCTAGTATTAATGGGAAGGTGAGCGAAGCATCCGAGTGTCCATCACATGACCAGGACAGATTGAATTTACTTTGATAGTAAACAATGTGGGATCTGTTGAATGACAGCAGCCAAGCCGAGATATTGGAAATTCACACTGAATGTGTATTGAAACAAGGCTGTGAGAATGGGAAAGCGGCATTGCACTACAAACTTCATGAAATTTGCAAGGGCCACAGCAATGAGTGCAGACATACTATTAATGAAGGGGGATTAATGTAAGACCCTATGTGTGGGAGCAGTGTTAATAGAAGGCATAATTAACACGGGGAGGAATAATATGGGGACTAATGTGTGGGCTCTATAAATTGGGAGGGATAATATGAGGACTACTTTGAAGGGCACTATGAATGGGGAAGAACAAAATGACGATTACTTTGTTGGGGCACTATAAATTGGGAGGAGTAATAAGATGACTCTGTGGGGCATTATATTTGGGGGTGAATAATATGAGGACTACTGTGGGAGGCACTGTATGTGGAGGGATGATCACATGAGGACTAGTATATTCAAGTGAAAGGTTTGCACAGCATCTCTGCTGACTGGTATCTATCTTTGTATGTTCACTAGTGGTTTGGTTGGTCTCGTACAGTCATACCTACATAAAATAAATAGCAATTCAAAAACAGAATGTACTTTAATTACATTTATACAATACAGAAAACACAAAAAAAAAAAAAAAAAAAGGGATAGTAAAAATAAGGAGGATCATACAGAGGAAAATAATGGAAAAACGTATCATATACAGTGTTGTGCAAATTAATTGGGACAAAGAAAAAAAAAATGTTATAATGCACTGTTACATACTAATTCTGAAAATTAACTTTTTCTACCGGCTAGCTGACCAAGATTTATTTATTATATATTAAAACTGGTTTGAATCACTGACTGGTAACCAACTTACGATTTAACTTAAAAAATGCTTAGTCCCAATTAATTTGCACAGCACTGTATATGGGTATCATATACTGTACATAGTCAAAAAATACTCAATACTGAATAAAGTGGCTGTGCATTGGACAAATATAGGTAGAGTAATAATAGATATATAATGTATATTTGCTCCTACACTTATGTATATCATCTTATAGTCCGGCTCATTTCTTTGGTTTTGCTATAATCTCATGATGAACTTTAGTTAACAACGACTGACATAGCGAAAACAATAATAAACAGCTCAAGCTTGCAATAAGCAAAGTGAGTAGCTCCCAGAAATCATATAACCTACATACAATATGGAGCTCTATACTCAGATAATAATTATAGTGAGACAACCTTTTTGTTTAATTACTAAGATAATACTTTCATTTGACTCACGCAAAAAGTACAAAAATTGGGCTCAAAAAGGACCCTAAATACAGAAAAAATCAATCACGGACGAGTGTACATATAAAGGGAAGGAAACAAAAGCGACGGTATACACGACAAAACTGGGAACATCACTCTAGTAGCCAGACCAGAAAATCTTTCATCCAATGTGAATTAAGCCTGGTCAAACCAAAGCATAAACCACTAACTGTCCAATTGATACAAACCGGGTATATATCCCAACTGTTTAAATTCACCTGTCCACACCTAACTGTGCAAAATTGCTGAAGTGCCGGTAATAGTTCAGAACAGCAATGGTGGGTTTGATCATTTCTTACCCATGTGGGGGAGTAGCGTAACCTGGCCGTGCAGAGCCATTGCCCCGACGCGCGTTTTGCGTTGCGGGCTTCTTCGGGGGACAGTGTAGGTAACTAGAACATGTCAAACCTTATATAAATCCAATAAATGATGCACCTGTGAGCGCATGTGGAGTGGGGCCAGGGCCGCCATGCGACGCGTCCGTACATCCAGCTTCCGGTGTGGGTCAAAGAAAAACTTCCTGTGATGTCACTGACCCGCACCGGAGCCGACAGGATGACTTCAGACACAGGCTGGCCCGGGACCCACGGCGCATGCGCATCTGGCAACATACTGCACAAGCAAAAGCTTGTTTACAGGTGGGAGACTACTCACAATTGCAAATAGAGAAATTAGGTCGGACGTGTCAGGTATAGAATCACAAATACAGTATGTACATGTCACATGAAAAAATAAGAATAAAAATTTAAAAAAGTGCCAATTATCAAGTGGGTAAACCACAGAACAAACATTTTAACAAAAAATGCTACTAACCAAACCGAAGGATGACACAGATATCTATCACAATCAGAGTACAGTATATAAATGGAGCCGCTATCATGGAGAGAAAAAAATTCCTAACATATTGCATAGTTTCAATTTCTCCTTGCGCAGTTCCAGCTCCAAATTAAGGCCACCTCCAAGGTAATATTCCACTTCATGTTATTAGTTTAAGCGGGGCTTAGGGGGAATACCCAACAAGATAGGACACTGTTATAAAAATAAACATGAAAGTCAACAAGGATATAGACACAAACATACAATATTAAAAATAAAGAAAGTAAGAGTAAATCGCCATGTCCCAACTAATATCATTATAGAAAAGGAGCAAAGGAAAACTTTTCATTTAGGCCATGGGGAGGCATCATGCCCAAGGAAACGATCCATCGACATTCAAGCTGCACCAAGACCCGTTTTAAATCCCCACCTGGTATGCCAAAGTGTACTTTATCAATGCCACGTATTATGACCTGGTGGTTAGGAGCACCCGACCTGATAGTTAAACTCATACAAGACGAGCTCTGGGATGTGGGAGCTCTGCAAGCCCTAATCCTATCGCACACACTAAAAATAGCCGTGGAGCGCTCCTGATGCTCCCTAGGTGCCTCGTCACAGCCTAAGAACTATCTAGCCCTAGAGATAGAAAATAAAGCCTACCTTGCCTCAGAGAAATTCCCCAAAGGAAAAGGCAGCCCCCCACATATAATGACTGAGTAAAGATGAAAGTCACAAACGCAAAAATGAAATAGGTTTCAGCAAAGGGAGGCCAGACTTACTAAATAGACAGAGGATAGGAAAGGAATCTTTGCGGTCAGCACAAAAACCTACAAAAAACCACGCAGAGTGTGCAAAAGGGTCCTCCGCACCGACTCACGGTGCGGGGGTGCCACTCTGCATCCCAGAACTTCTAGCTAGCAAGACAAATCAGGAAAACCAGCTGGACAAAGAAACAATGAGCAAAAATAACAATAAGGAATTTAGCTTCTGCAGGAGAAGACAGGTAACCAGGCAGATCCAGGAGCGAACTGAACCAATGCTAAAACATTGACAGCTGGCATGGAGTAACGATCTGAGTGGAATTAAATAGAGCAGCCAACCAAAGGATAAACCACGTCACCTGTGTAAAGAACCTCAGAAGCAGCAGCTTCACTCATAGCCACCAGAGGGAGCCCATAGACAGAATTCGCCGAAGTACCATTCACGACCACAGGAGGGAGTTCGACAACAGAATTCACAACAGTACCCCCCCTTGAGGAGGGGTCACCGAACCCTCACCAGAGCCCCCAGGCCGACCAGGATGAGCCAAATGGAAGGCACGAACAAGATCGGCAGCATGAACATCAGAGGCAAAAACCCAGGAATTATCTTCTTGACCATAACCCTTCCACTTGACCAGGTACTGGAGTTTCCGTCTCGAAACACGAGAATCCAAAATCTTCTCCACCACATACTCCAACTCCCCCTCGACCAACACTGGGGCAGGAGGATCAACGGAGGGAACCATAGGCGCCACGTATCTCCGCAACAACGACCTATGGAACACATTATGGATGGCAAAAGAAGCTGCAAGGTCCAAACGAAATGACACAGGATTAAGAACTTCAGAAATCTTATATGGTCCAATGAAACGAGGCTTAAACTTAGGAGAGGAAACCTTCATAGGAACGTGACGAGATGACAACCAAACCAAATCCCCAACACGAAGTCGGGGACCAACACAACGCCGGCGGTTAGCGAAACGTTGAGCCTTCTCCTGGGACAATGTCAAATTGTCCACCACATGAGTCCAAATCTGCTGCAACCTATCCACCACCGCATCCACACAAGGACAGTCCGAAGGCTCAACCTGCCCTGAAGAGAAACGAGGATGGAAACCAGAATTGCAGAAAAAAGCAGAAACTAAAGTAGCCCAGCTGGCCCGAATATTAAGGGCGAACTCAGCCATAGGCAAGAAGGACACCCAATCATCCTGATCAGCAGAAACAAAGCATCTCAGATATGTCTCCAAAGTCTGATTAGTTCGTTCGGTTTAGCCATTAGTCTGAGGATGGAAAGCCAAGAAAAAGACAAATCAATGCCCATCTTAGCGCAAAAGGACCGCCAAAACCTCGAAACAAACTGGGAACCTCTGTCCGAGACGATGTTCTCCGGAATGCCATGCAAACGAACCACATGCTGGAAAAACAATGGCACCAAATCAGAGGAGGAAGGCAGTTTAGATAAGGGTACCAAATGGACCATCTTAGAGAAGCGATCACAAACCACCCAAATGACTGACATCTTTTGAGAAACAGGGAGATCAGAAATAAAATCCATGGAAATATGCGTCCAGGGCCTCTTCGGGATCGGCAAGGGCAAAAGCAACCCACTGGCACGAGAACAGCAGGGCTTAGCCCGAGCACAAATCCCACAGGACTGCACAAAAGAACGTACATCCCGTGACAAAGAAGGCCACCAAAAGGATCTAGCCACCAAATCTCTGGTACCAAAGATTCCAGGATGACCAGCCAATACTGAACAATGAATCTCCGAGATAACTCTACTAGTCCATCTATCAGGGACAAACAGTTTCTCCGTAGGACAACGGTCAGGTCTATCAGCCTGAAACTTTTGCAGCACACGCCGCGAATCAGGGGAAATGGCAGACAAAATTACCCCTTCTTTAAGAATACCCGCCGGCTCCGGAACACCCGGAGAGTCAGGCACAAAACTCCTTGACAGGGCGTCAGCCTTCACATTCTTAGATCCCGGAAGGTATGAAACCACAAAATCAAAACGGGAGAAAAAGAGCGACCATCGAGCCTGTCTAGGATTCAACCGTTTGGCAGGCTCGAGATAAGTCAAATTCTTGTGATCCGTCAAGACCACCACTAGTGTTGAGCGATACCTTCCGATATCGGAAAGTATCGGTATCGGATTGGATCGGCCGATATTCAAAAAATATCGGATATCGCCGATACCGATACCCGATCCCAATGCAAGTCAATGGGACCAAAATATCAGAATTAAAATAAACCCTTTCTTTCCTTGTAGGTTCATTCTACATGAAGGAAAACAACTAAGAATAATGCAGGATGTATTTGGGGAGGTAGCGGAGACATTAAAGGCATAGAGGTTTAGCCCAATCAAATAGAATAGCATGTTTTTTTTTTTTTAAAGACGTTCGGAGTGACAAAGATATTGACTATGTAATTTTTTTTTTATTTTGTCAGATATTGATGTTTCACTATTCCACGCCCTTCCCCTTCTTTTTTTTCCTTTTCCCACACTTTCATCTTCATCATCATCAGCATCTTTGACATCAACTTCTTCTTCACCTTATTCATCTTCTTCTTCATCTTCTACCTATTTTTTTTTTATTACATTCTTCATATTCATTTTATTCAACTATTATTATTCTTCCTATTCTACATATTCATTTTATTCAACTGTTATTATTCTTCCTATTCTACTTCTTCATCATATTCTCATTTGTGACAGGCATTCCCGTAGTTGTTATCTATAAAAGTTTGAAGATTACACCTTCCGTTTTGCCTGTCACAAAAGTTACATTTGTCCGTGTTCAGTTTGGCCTGCAGCATCAGGCTTTATCCAGGGGCACCACGAGGAGGAACGCACACACCCCCATACACTGCTTAGTCTTCTTCTGCATATAATTTAGATAATATCTTTTGCTCTGATATTAAGTGTTATGCTTAATGTTCTTCTGCTCTTTGTTCTGCAGCCTCTTGTTCTTCTGCTTCTCGGTCTTCCATGTCGTCGTCTCCAGGGTCGTCGTCTCCAGGGTCGTCGTCTTCTCCGCCGCCGTCGTCGTCTCCGCCGTCGTCGTCGTCGTCATCGGGGTGGTCTTCAGGGTCGTCATCTCCAGGGTCGTCGTCATCTCACTGGTTGTCGTCTCTGGTGTCGTCGTCATCTTAGGGGTGGTCTTCCGGGTCGTCGACTTTAGGGTCTTCAACTTGGAAATGTAGCAGAAGGTACAAGAAGGCTGAGAAAATGCCAAGAACCAGCTGACGGTACTGGAACCCGGATGGGTAGCCGAAGGTCCAAGAGCCAATGGAACTACCGAGGACCAGCAGACGTTACTGTAACCCAGTTACTAAGCAGGAGGTATCCGTGCCTGAAAGCAATACCAAGGACCACCTGACGTTGGCGGAACTCGGATACCCAGAAGGAGGCACCTAAGCCAAAGGCTCTGCCGGGAACCAGCTGACGGTACTGGAACCAGGATGGGGAGCAGAAGGTACAAGAGCAAAAGACACTGCCGAGAACCAGCTGACGGTGCTGGAACCAGGATGTGGACCAGAAGGTCCACAGGAGAGGAGAAAACAGCTAGGCCGCGAGGCAGCCGCAGTTACCGAACCCCAACAGTCCTACAGGGGGAGCTTGGCCTACTGGCACTACAGAACCAGCCTTGACTGCCAATTCACGCAGCCCACATAGGTAGCTCCTAAACTGGAGGCACCCTGGAGTTGGCTAACCCGACCGCAACACGACGGGGCAAGCATAGGCGTCTCAGTGAGCTTGACACTACCCGGAAACAGCTGACGGTGCTGGAACCAGGCTGGGCATGAGGGAGTACCCGTGACAAAAATACTGCCGGGAACCAGCTGGCGGTGCTGGAATCCGGATGCGTTGCCCCAGTGTGCAAGAGCCAATGGCACCGAGGACCAGCTGACAGTGCTGGAACCCGGTTACTAAGCTGTAGGTGCCTGCGCTTAAAAGCACTACCAAGGACCACCTGGCGTTGGCGGAACTCGGATACCCAGGAGGAGGCACCTAAGCCAAAGGCTCTGCCCGGAACCAGCTGACGGTGCTGGAACCAGGTGGTGGACCAGAAGGTCCACAGGAGAGGAGAGAACAGCTAGGCCGCGAGGCAGCCGCAGTTACCGAATCCCGACAGTCCTACAGGGGGAGCTTGGCCTACTGGCACTACAGAACCAGCCTTGACTGCCAATTCACGCAGCCCACATAGGTAGCTCCTAAACTGGAGGCACCCTGGAGTTGGCTAACCCGACCGCAACACCACGGAGCAAGCATAGGCGTCTCAGTGAGCTTGACACTACCCGGAAACAGCTGACGGTGCTGGAACCAGGCTGGGCACGAGGGAGTACCCGTGACAAAAACACTGCCAGGAACCAGCTGGCGGTGCTGGAACCCGGATGCGTTGCCCCAGTGTGCAAGAGCCAATGGCACCGAGGACCAGCTGACGGTGCTGGAACCCGGTTACTAAGCTGTAGGTGCCTGCGCTTAAAAGCACTACCAAGGACCGCCTGGTGTTGGCGGAACTCGGATACCCAGGAGGAGGCACCTAAGCCAAAGGCTCTGCCCGGAACCAGCTGACGGTGCTGGAACCAGGTGGTGGACCAGAAGGTCCACAGGAGAGGAGAGAACAGCTAGGCCGCGAGGCAGCCGCAGTTACCGAACCCCAACAGTCCTACAGGGGGAGCTTGGCCTACTGGCACTACAGAACCAGCCTAGACTGCCAATTCACGCAGCCCACATAGGTAGCTCCTAAACTGGAGGCACCCTGGAGTTGGCTAACCCGACCGCAACACGACGGGGCAAGCATAGGCGTCTCAGTGAGCTTGACACTACCCGGAAACAGCTGACGGTGCTGGAACCAGGCTGGGCATGAGGGAGTACCCGTGACAAAAACACTGCCGGGAACCAGCTGGCGGTGCTGGAACCCGGATGCGTTGCCCCAGTGTGCAAGAGCCAATGGCACCGAGGACCAGCTGACGGTGCTGGAACCCGGTTACTAAGCTGTAGGTGCCTGCGCTTAAAAGCACTACCAAGGACCACCTGGCGTTGGTGGAACTCGGATACCCAGGAGGAGGCACCTAAGCCAAAGGCTCTGCCCGGAACCAGCTGACGGTGCTGGAACCAGGTGGTGGACCAGAAGGTCCACAGGAGAGGAGAGAACAGCTAGGCCGTGAGGCAGCCGCAGTTACCGAATCCCGACAGTCCTACAGGGGGAGCTTGGCCTACTGGCACTACAGAACCAGCCTTGACTGCCAATTCACGCAGCCCACATAGGTAGCTCCTAAACTGGAGGCACCCTGGAGTTGGCTAACCCGACCGCAACACCACGGAGCAAGCATAGGCGTCTCAGTGAGCTTGACACTACCCGGAAACAGCTGACGGTGCTGGAACCAGGCTGGGCACGAGGGAGTACCCGTGACAAAAACACTGCCGGGAACCAGCTGGCAGTGCTGGAACACGGATGCGTTGCCCCAGTGTGCAAGAGCCAATGGCACCGAGGACCAGCTGACGGTGCTGGAACCCGGTTACTAAGCTGTAGGTGCCCGCGCTTAAAAGCACTACCAAGGACCACCTGGCGTTGGCGGAACTCGGATACCCAGGTGGAGGCACCTAAGCCAAAGGCTCTGCCCGGAACCAGCTGACGGTGCTGGAACCAGGTGGTGGACCAGAAGGTCCACAGGAGAGGAGAGAACAGCTAGGCTGTGAGGCAGCCTCAGTTACCGAACCCCAACAGTCCTACAGGGGGAGCTTGGCCTACTGGCACTACAGAACCAGCCTTGACTGCCAATTCACGCAGCCCACATAGGTAGCTCCTAAACTGGAGGCACCCTGGAGTTGGCTAACCCGACCGCAACACGACGGGGCAAGCATAGGCGTCTCAGTGAGCTTGACACTACCCGGAAACAGCTGACGGTGCTGGAACCAGGCTGGGCACGAGGGAGTACCCGTGACAAAAACACTGCCAGGAACCAGCTGGCGGTGCTGGAACCCGGATGCGTTGCCCCAGTGTGCAAGAGCCAATGGCACCGAGGACCAGCTGACGGTGCTGGAACCCGGTTACTAAGCTGTAGGTGCCTGCGCTTAAAAGCACTACCATGGACCGCCTGGTGTTGGCGGAACTCGGATACCCAGGAGGAGGCACCTAAGCCAAAGGCTCTGCCCGGAACCAGCTGACGGTGCTGGAACCAGGTGGTGGACCAGAAGGTCCACAGGAGAGGAGAGAACAGCTAGGCCGCGAGGCAGCCGCAGTTACCGAACCCCAACAGTCCTACAGGGGGAGCTTGGCCTACTCGCACTACAGAACCAGCCTAGACTGCCAATTCACGCAGCCCACATAGGTAGCTCCTAAACTGGAGGCACCCTGGAGTTGGCTAACCTGACCGCAACACGACGGGGCAAGCATAGCCGTCTCAGTGAGCTTGACACTACCCGGAAACAGCTGACGGTGCTGGAACCAGGCTGGGCACGAGGGAGTACCCGTGACAAAAACACTGCCGGGAACCAGCTGGCGGTGCTGGAACCCGGATGCGTTGCCCCAGTGTGCAAGAGCCAATGGCACCGAGGGCCAGCTGATGGTGCTGGAACCCAGTTACTAAGCTGTAGGTGCCTGCGCTTAAAAGCACTACCAAGGACCGCCTGGCATTGGCGGAACTCGGATACCCAGAAGGAGGCACCTAAGCCAAAGGCTCTGCCCGGAACCAGCTGACGGTGCTGGAACCAGGTGGTGGACCAGAAGGTCCACAGGAGAGGAGAGAACAGCTAGGCCGCGAGGCAGCCGCAGTTACCGAACCCCAACAGTCCTACAGGGGGAGTTTGGCCTACTGGCACTACAGAACCAGCCTAGACTGCCAATTCACGCAGCCCACATAGGTAGCTCCTAAACTGGAGGCACCCTGGAGTTGGCTAACCCGACCGCAACACGACGGGGCAAGCATAGGCGTCTCAGTGAGCTTGACACTACCCGGAAACAGCTGACGGTGCTGGGACCAGGCTGGGCACGAGGGAGTACCCGTGACAAAAACACTGCCAAGACCCAGCTGGCGGTGCTGGAACCCGGATGCGTTGCCTATTCAAGATTGTCATCCTAGAGCCCCAAGTAGCGGTGTTGGAGCAAAGGGTAAGCAGGGGGAGCATAGTGTAGGCCGAAGCCTGCACTGGAAGCAGCTTTTTGTCTGCGTTGCCTTTGCAGGACACGATGCCGGCTACACAGCGGGGGAACAGCTGGCGGTGCTGAACCCCACTGACACATTGGCTGCTGTGTTTTTCTCTGTGCAGCTAGCACTTCCGGGCAAAAACTGGCGGTGTTAAAGCCCAGGGACAGCAGGAGGAGGAGAGGAGCAGAGTGTAGGCCGAAGCCTAATTAAACCAGTTTCAAAGGTAACCTTTAACCCACCCTCAGGTGTTACAATGTAGAAGAGCCACACCTTGTGCTGCAGTAATGCTCCACAAGTGAAAGGTTGCTCTATTAATTTGTCTACTTGCACACGCTGAATGACTTGTCTTTTTAAGGAGACGCAGCACAGGTGTCCAAAATAACGCCTTGATGCTGGGCGCAGCCTCCTGAGCGTTGTTATTTGCTGTACTGGAGTCTGCGCTCTTGTTAGCCCTTGGCCATGCGCTGTGAGCGCTGACTGTCTTCTCACCTCATTTCACGTTGGCCGGTGCGGTTAGCGATGGTCATGAATCCCAGACCCACAGTGTCTTTTCATAAAGTCACACTGCGGGGCTGTGATTCGTGGCCTTGCGCAGTAAATATGCTTTCCGCTCACACATGTCCTTACACCTGCTTCAGACTGGGCGGCCTCAGCTGATCCCTTATCGCATGCCGCGGCCATGAGGCCGCACAGTCTGAAGAAGGCGGAAGGAGATGAGTGAAGACAGGCGAACATATGCACTGCATATGCCCATCAATCACACCCTCGCAGTCAAAATATATGAGACAACGAGGGGCGTTGTGTTCGGCAGGGCGGATGCACAAGCACAAACAGCCAACCAATGATGTCAGAAGACGGACAGCGCTAACAAGGGGGGTGCTGCGTATCCTAAACAAAGAAAGTCACACCTCTGGGACAGTGTAATGGTCTCCAATGAGACACATTTTGTAGGTGTTTAGTTGCACGTGGGCAAGGAGAAAAAGTCAGCCACCTTGTACAAATGCAGCATTACTGCGGTACAAGGTGGCTGTTATACATAGAAACACCTGGGGGTGGCAGGTTCCCTTTAATTTCAGTTCAGGTGCCTGCATGGCGCTTGCAGGACACCTTGCCAGCTACAAAGCAGGGGAACAGCTGGCGGTGCTGAACCCCACTGACACATTTACTGTTGTGTTTTTCTCTGTGCAGCTAGCACGTCCGGGCAAAAACTGGCGGTGTTAGAGCCCAGGGTCAGCAGGAGGAGGAGAGGAGCAGAGTGTAGGCCGAAGCCTGCACTGGTGGCAGCTTTTGTTCTGTTGTGCCAGCGTGTCTTGTGCTGGACACGTTGCCGACTACACAGCAGGGGAACAGCTGGCGGTGCTGAACCCCACTAACACATTGGCTGGTGTTTTTCTCTGTGCAGCTAGCACGTCCGGGCAAAAACTGGCGGTGTTAGAGCCCCGGGTCAGCAGGAGGAGGAGAGGAGCAGAGTGTAGGCTGATGCCTGCACTGGTGGCAGCTTTTGGTCTGTTGTGCCAGCGTGGCTTGTGCTTGACACGTTGACGGCTACACAGCAGGGGAACAGCTGGCGGTGCTGAACCCCACTAACACATTGGCTGGTGTTCTTCTCTGTGCAGCTAGCACGTCCGGGCAGAAACTGGCGGTGTAAGAGCCCAGGGTCAGCAGGAGGAGGAGAGGAGCAGAGTGTAGGCCGCAGCCTTCACTGGTGGCAGCTTTTGGTCTGTTGTGCCAGCGTGGCTTGTGCTGGACACGATGCCGGCTACACAGCAGGGGAACAGCTGGCGGTGCTGAACCCCACTAACACATTGGCTGGTGTTCTTTTCTGTGCAGCTAGCACGTCCGGGCAGAAACTGGTGGTGTTAGAGCCCAGGGTCAGCAGGAGGAGGAGAGGAGCAGAGTGTAGGCCGCAGCCTGCACTGTTGGCAGCTTTTGGTCTGTTGTGCCAGCATGGCTTGTGCTGGACACAATGCCAGCTACACAGCAGGGGAACAGCTGGCGGTGCTGAACCCCACTGACACAATGGCGGGTGTTTTTCTCTGTGCAGCCAGCACTTCCGGGCCCCAACTGGCGTAGTTAGAGCCCAGGGTCTGCAGGAGGAGCAGAGTGTAGGCCGAAGCCTAATTGAACCAATTTCAAAAGTAACCTTTAACCCACCCTCAGGTGTTACAATGTAGAAGAGCCACACCTTGTGCAGCAGTAATGCTCCACAAGTGAAAGGTTGCTCTTTAAATTTTGCTCATTGCACATGCAGAATGAAAGACGTACACAATTTTGCCCATTGTACAGTAGAACTGTATTGGAGGCGTGACTTGTCTTTTTAAGGAGACGCGGCACAGGTGTCCAAAAATAAGGCCTTGGTGCTGGGCGCAGCCTCCTGAGCGTTGTTATTTGCTGTACTGGAGTCTGCGCTCTTGTTAGCCCTTGGCCATGGGCAGTTAGCGCTGCCCGTCTTATGACCTCATTTCATGTTGGCTGGTGCAGTTAACGATGGCCATAAATCCCAGACACGCAGTGTCTTTTCATAAAGTCACAGTGCGGGGCTGGGATTCGTGTCCTTGTGCAGTAAATATGTTCAACACTCACACATGTCCTTACACCTGCTTCAGACTGGGCGGCCTCAGCTGATCCCTTATCGCCTGCCACAGCCATGAGGCCTCGCAGTCTGAAGAAGGCGGAAGGAGGGGAGTGAAGACAGGCGAAGATATGCACTGCTCGTGCCCATCAATCACACGCTCGCAGTCAAAATATATGAGACAACGAGTGGCGTTGTGGCGGGCAGGGCGGACGCACAGGCACAAGCAGCCAACCAATGATGTCAGAAGATGGGCAGCGCTACCAAGGGGGGTGCTGCGTATCATTTAAAAAGGAGAATCACACCTCAGGGACAGTGAAATGGTCTGTAATGAGACACATTTTGTACATGTTGAGTTCCACGTGGGCAAGGAGAAAAAGTCAGCCACCTTGTACAAATGCAGCAGTACTGCTGTACAAGGTGGCTGTTATACATAGAAACACCTTGGGGGGGGGGGTCAGGGTCCCTTTAATTTCAGTTCAGGTGCCTGCGTGGCGTTTTGGAGGTCACGTTGCCGGCTGCACAGCAGGGGAACAGCTGGCGGTGCTGAACCCCACTAACACATTGGCTGGTGTTCTCTGTGCAGCTAGCCCGTCTGGGCAAAAACTGGCGGTGTTAGAGCCCAGGGTCAGCAGGAGGAGGAGAGGAGCAGAGTGTAGGCCGCAGCCTGCACTGGTGGCAGCTTTTGGTCTGTTGTGCCAGCGTGGCTTGTGCTGGACACGATGCCGGCTACACAGCAGGAGAACAGCTGGCGGTGCTGAACCCCACTGACACAATGGCGGGTGTTTTTCTCTGTGCAGCCAGCACTTCCGGGCCCCAACTGGCGTAGTTAGAGCCCAGGGTCTGCAGGAGGAGCAGAGTTTAGGCCGAAGCCTAATTGAACCAATTTCAAAGGTAACCTTTTACCCACCCTCAGGTGTTACAATGTTGAAGAGCCACACCTTGTGCAGCAGTAATGCTCCACAAGTGAAAGGTTGCTCTTTAAATTTTGCTCATTGCACATGCAGAATGAAAGACGTACACAATTTTTCCCATTGTACAGTAGAACTGTATTGGAGGCGTGACTTGTGTTTTTAAGGAGACGCAGCACAGGTGCACAAAAATAACGCCTTGGTGCTGGGCGCAGCCTCCTGAGCGTTGTTATTTGCTGTACAGGAGTCTGCGCTATTGTGATCCCTTGGCCATGCGCTCTGAGCGCTGCCTGTCTTCTTACCTCATTTCATGTTGGCCGGTGCGGTTACCAATGGCCATGAATCCCAGCCCCGCAGTGTCTTTTAATAAAGCCACACTGCAGAGCTGGGATTTGTGGCCTTGCGCAGTAAATATGTTTGCCGCTCACACATGTCCTTACACCTGCTTCAGACTGGGCGGCCTCAGTTGATGCCTTATCGCCTGCCACAGCCATGAGGCCGCACAGTCGGAAGAAGGCGGAAGGAGGGGAGTGAAGACAGGCGAACATATGCACTGCACATGCCCATCAATCACACCCTCGCAGCCAAAATATATGAGACAACGAGGGGCGTTGTGTCGGGCAGGGCGTACGCACAGGCACAGGCAGCCAACCAATGATGTCAGAAGATGGGCAGCGCTACCAAGGGGGGTGCTGCTTATCATTAAAAAGGAAAGTCACACCTCAGGGACACTGTAATGGACTGTAATGAGACACATTTTGTACGTGTTGAGTTCCACGTGGGCAAGGAGAAAAAGTCAGCCACCTTGTACAAATGCAGCAGTACTGCTGTACAAGGTGGCTGTTATACATAGAAACACCTGGGGGGGTGGGGGCAGGTTCCCTTTAATTTCAGTTCAGGTGCCTGCATGGCGTTTGCAGGACACGTTGCCAGCTACACAGCAGGGGAACAGCTGGCGGTGCTGAACCCCACTGACACATTTACTGTTGTTTTTTTCTCTGTGCAGCTAGCACGTCTGGGCAAAAACTGGCGGTGTTAGAGCCCAGGGTCAGCAGGAGGAGGAGAGGAGCAGAGTGTAGGCCGAAGCCTGCACTGGTGGCAGCTTTTGTTCTGTTGTGCCAGCGTGGCTTGTGCTGGACACGTTGCCGACTACACAGCAGGGGAACAGCTGGCGGTGCCGAACCCCACTGACACATCAGCTAGTGTTTTTTCTGTGTAGACAACACTTCCAGGTGGCAACTGACAGTGTTGAAACCCAGGGAATCAAAGAGGAGCAGAGTGTAGGCCGAAGCCTGCAGTAGAGCAAGTTGAAAGGGAACCTTTAACCACCCCCCCAGGAATTTGTTGCTGAAAGAGCCATCTTGTACAGCAGTAATACTGCACATGGAAAATGGTGGCTCCTAAAATTATGCTCCTTGCAAACGCTGAAGTACACACTCATATAATGTGTCCCCTCACACCGTCATACCGTCCCGGAAGTGGGACTTTCCTTTGTAATGTGACACAGCACAGCCGTTATTCCAACCCCTTGGTGCCGTGCGCCACCTCCTCAACGTTGTTTGGTTCTGTCACGGAGCCCGCGCTGTAATGTTATCCCTTGGCCATGCACAGTTAGCGGTGCCCGTCTTCTGACATCATTTAGGTGTCAGGCTGGCAGTGCCTGTGCGTCAAAGCTGCCCGAGATCCAACCTCGCAGTGTCATCTAATGTAATCCCACTGCTGGCCAGGGATCCATGGGCATGCGCAGTGCATATCATCGCCTCTCACTCACCTCCTTCCTGCTTCTTCAGACTGTGCGGCGTCACGGCCGTGGCATGCTATTAGGGATCAGCTGACGCCGCCTAGTCTGAACAAGCGTGAAGAAGGGGAGTGAGAGGCTAGTATATGCACTGCGCATGGCCATGGATACCAGGCCCACTGTGGGATCACATTAGACGACACTGCAAGGTGTCATTTCGGGCAGCGTGGGCGCACAGGCGCAGCCAGGACAACAACAAATGATGTCAGAGGACGGGCAGCGCAAACTGTGCATGGCCAAGGGATAACATAACAGCACAGGGTCCATGACGGAATCAAACAACGCGAAGGAGGCAGCTCACGGAGCCAAGGGGGTAGGAATGACGGCTGTGCTGCGTCACATTACAAAGGAAAGTCCCACCTCCGGGACGGTTGGACGGTGTGAGGGGACACATTACATGAGTGTGTAGTTCAGCGTTTCCAAGGAGCATAATTTCAAGAGCGATCTTTTCCTTGTGCAGTATTAGTGCTGCACATGGTGGCTCTTTCAGTAACAAACGCCTAGGGAGGGGGGGGGGACAGGTTCCCTTACATTTTTGTTGTGCCAGCGTGGCGGTCGCATGACACGTTGCCGGATACACAGCTGGGGATCAGCTGACGTTACTGAACCCCAATAACAGAGGAGCGACTGTTGACTGTGCACACAGCACTTCCAGGCACCAGCTGGCGGTGTTAGAGTCCAGGGACAGCAGGAAGAGCAGATTGGAGGTATTGCCGCACACACAGCTGGGGATCAGCTGACGTTACTGAACCCCAATAACAGAGGAACGACTGTTGACTGTGCAGACAGCACTTCCAGGCACCAACTGGCGGTGTTAGAGCCCAGGGACAGCAGGAGGAGCAGATTGGAGGTATTGCCGCACACACAGCTGGGGATCAGCTGACGTTACTGAACCCCAATAACAGAGGAGCGACTGTTGACTGTGCACACAGCACTTCCAGGCACTAACTGGCGGTGTTAGAGCCCAGGGACAGCAGGAGGAGCAGATTGGAGGTATTGCCGCACACACAGCTGGGGATCAGCTGACGTTACTGAACCCCAATAACAGAGGAGCGACTGTTGACTGTGCAGACAGTACTTCCAGGCACCAACTGGCGGTGTTAGAGCCCAGGGACAGCAGGAGGAGCAGAGGAACAGAGTGTAGACCGAAGCTTGATTGGAGCAAGCTGAAAGGAAACCTTTAACCCCCCCCCCCCAAGACGTTTGTAGCTGAAAGAGCCATCTTGTGCAGCACTAAGGATGCAAAAGGAAAAGGTTGCTCTTTTAATTATGCTCCTTGCAAACACAGAAGTAAACACTAAAAATGTGTCCCCTTATACCGTAAAACCGTCCCGGAGGTGGGAATTTCCTTCGTAATGGGACGCAGCACAGCTGTCATTCCTATCCCCTTGGTGCCGTGCTCTGCCTCCTCAGCGTTGTTTTAAGCTGTCACAGAGCCTGCGCTGGTCTGTTATCCCTTGGCCATGCCCAATTTGCGCTGCCTGTCTTCTGACATAATTTGGTGTCAGGCTGTCAGTGCCTGTGCGTCCACGCTGCTCCAGATCTCACCTCGCAGTGTCGTCTAATGTAATCCCACTGCGGGCCTTGGATCCATGGGCATGCACAGTGCATATCCTCGCCTCTCACTCCCCTCCTTCCCTCTTCTTCAGACTGTGCGGCGTCACGGCCGTGGCATGCTATTAGGGATCAGCTGACGGCGCACAGTCTAAAGAAGGGAGATGAGCGAGAGCCCGAGGTGAAGATATGCACTGCGCATGCCCATGGATCCCAGGCTCGCAGTGTGATTCAATCAGAAGACACTGAGAGGCGGGTTCTCGGGCAGCGCGGGCGCACAGGCGCAGTCAGCCTGACACCAAATTATGTCAGAGGACAGGCAGGGCAAATTGGGCATGGCCAAGGGATAACAGAACAGCGCAGGCTCCGTGACAGCTTAAAACAACGCTGAGGAGGCAGCGCATGGCACCAAGGGGGTAGGAATGACGGCTGTGCTGCGTCACATTATGAAGGAAAGTCCCAGCTCCGGGACGGTATAACGGTATCAGTGAACACATTTTATAAGTGTTAAGTTCTGCATGTGCAAGGAGCTAAACTAAAAGAGCTACCTTTTCCTTGTGCAACATTACTGCTGCACAAGATGGCTCTTTCAGTAACAAACGCCGGGAAGGGGGGGGGGGGGGACAGGTTCCCTTACATTTAGGTTGTTGTGCCAGCGTGGCGGTCGCAGGACACATTGCCGGCTACACAGCTGGGGATCAGCTGACATTACTGAAACCCAATAACACTGGGTCGTATGTTTTGACTGTGCAGCCTGCACTTCTGAGCCGCATCTGGCGGTGTTGGAGCCCAGGAATAGCAGTTCAGGTGGTAGAAAGATGAACACATCAGGAGACCTGGATGACACCCAATTACTTAATCAGGCAGAGGAGTGGCAAATTCCTGCGAGATCCAGGCCTGGTTCATTTTCAGGAAAGTAAGCCGGTCAACATTATCGGAGGATAGTCGCATGCGACGGTCTGTTAGTACACCACCTGCGGCACTAAAGACACGTTCCGATAAGACACTAGCCGCAGGGCAAGCCAGCACCTCCAATGCATACTGGCTTAGCTCTGGCCGTGTATCCAGCTTAGAGACCCAGAACTTGAACGGGGAAGAGCCATCTGGGAGTACAGTAAGAGGTCACCATCTGACGGAACCGTTGCCTCCTGCTGACTGGAGCCGCCGGTGATGGTGTAGACATTTGGGGCGGGCACACAAAAGTTTTCCACAGTTGTGCCATACTGGGCTTGCCTTGGGCAGAGGCACTGCTTCGGCTCCCTCTTTGTGCAGAGCCTCCCCCACTGCCTCGACGCACTGAGCTGCTTTGTAAAGCACTAGCAGCACTCCTCTCAGTTGGACTGGAGAAGATGATGGAATTCACCAGTGTGTCGTGGTACTCCCGCATTTTACGCTCCCGGGTCAATGCTGGGATGAGGTTTTGGACGTTGTCCCGGTGGCAAGGATCGAGGAGGGTGAACACCCAATAATCAGGCATGTTGAGAATGTGGTCGATGCGGCGGTCGTTTCTCAGGCACTGCAGCATGAAATCCACCATGTGCTGCTGACTGGCAACTGGCCCAGAAACGCTGTCCCCTGCTTGAGACATGATCTCTGCCCGCTCGTCATCACCCCACCCTCGCTGTACACACTGACCACTGGACAATTGTCTCACTCCCTCCTCTGGACGGAGCTCTTCCTCCTCCATTGACTCCTCCTCATCCTCCTCACAAAGTGGCCCCTGCGTACCCCTTTGTGAGGAACCACGTGGCGCTGACTCTCCAGAAGCTGATGGAAAAGGTGACTCCTCATCCTCCACCTCTTCCACAACATCATCCCTTAACGCTTGCAAAGTTTGTTGAAGCAGGCAGATAAGGGGTCAGTCATGCTGACTAGTGCATCATCTGCACTTGCCATCCGCGTGGAATAATCGAAAGGACGCAAAACCTGGCAGACGTCCTTCATAGTGGCCCACTCTGTGGTTGTGAAGTCTGATCGGCGCTGACTGCGACTTTTTAGCGCCTGATGCAGCTGGTACTCCATTACTGCTTTTTGCTGCTCACACAACCGCTCCAACATATGTAACGTGGAATTCCACCTGGTAGGTAGGTCACATATGATGCGGTGTTCCAGAAGGCGGAATCGGCGCTGCAGAGCAGCAATGCGTGATCTTGCCAAGCTGGAACGCTGCAAGTGAGCACACTCTAGGCGGACCTTGTGCAGCAGTGCATCAAGATCCGGATAGTCCCTCAGAAAACTCTGCACAACCAAATTGAGCACATGTGCCAGACATGGGATGTGAGTGAGGTTGCCAATGGCCAAAGCTGCCACCAGATTTCGGCCATTGTCACACACTACCATGCCTGGCTGGAGATTCGCTGGCACTAACCACACATCGCTCTCCTGCTTGATGGCATTCCAGAGCTCCTGCGCTGTGTGGCTTCGATTCCCCAATGAAACTAGTTTCAAGACGGCCTGTTGACGTTTGGCCACGGCTGTGCTCATGTCGGTCATAGGTAAACGTTCACGGGTCCATGTGGAGGTGGACTGTGACGGCTCCTGCAGCGATGATTCTGAGGAACTTGTGTATGAGGAGGAGTCAATGCGTACAGACTGGATTCCTGCAATCCTTGGAGTGGGCAGGACACGTCCTGCGCCACTCGCACGATCTGTGCCTGGCTCAACAACATTAACCCAATGGGCAGTGAGGGAAATGTATCACCCCTGTCCATGTTGACTGGTCCACGCATCGGTGGTGAGGTGGACCTTGCTACTGACGGCATTCAGTAGCGCGTGTTTTATTTGTCCCTCCACATGCTTGTGCAGGGCAGGGACAGCTTGCCTGCTGAAGTAAAAGCGGCTGGGCACCTTGTACTGTGGGACTGCCAATGCCATCAAGTCACGGAAGCTGTCAGTCTCCACCAGCCTGAATGAGAGCATTTCCAGGGACAGAAGTTTGGCAATGCCTGCATTCAGAGCCTGTGCTCGGGGGTGGTTGGCCGAGAATGCCCGCCTTTTCTCCCATGTCTCTACTACCGATGGCTGTAGAGTAGACTGGGAGTGTGAGGATGACTGGGAATGTGGTGCTGTGGGTGGAATTACACTAGGTCTCTGGACAACAGTGCCAGAGGTTCTTCCATGGCGATCCTGGGAGGAAGCCAAACCAGCTGTGCGTGAGTTGGAGGAAGAGGCAACACGAGCTGAAGAGGTGGTAGCTGCCGCTGTTGGTTGGCCTAGGTCTTCAGTGTGTTTTTGTAACTCCACCGCGTCCCTGTTCCGCACATGTTTCCACATATTTGTGGTATTGAGGTTGCTGACACTTTTACCTCTTTTGACTTTCTGATGACACAGCTTGTATTTGACAAAACAAATGTCATCTGCAACTGTGTCAAAAAAGGACCAGGCACTGCAAGTCTTGGGAGCGCCCTTTTTTGGCTTTTGAAAGAGACAGGCTCCTAATGGGTACCAAAGTGGAGGCTACAGGCTCCGCAGTCTTCCCCCTCCCTCTCCCTCTTTGGCCCGTAAGGGGAATCTCTTCCTCAGAGCTGCTCCCACTAGGGTTGAGCGAAACGGGTCGAACATTTTCAAAAGTCGCCGACTTTTGGCGAAGTCGAGTTTCATGAAACCCGATCCGACCCCTGTGCGTGGTCGGCCATGCGGTACGCGACTTTCGCGCCAAAGTCGCGTTTCAATGACGCGAAAAGTGCCATTTCTCAGCCAATGAAGGTAAACGCAGAGTGTGGGCAGCGTGATGACATAGGTCCTGGTCCCCACCATCTTAGAGAAGGGCATTGCAGTGATTGGCTTGCTGTCTGCGGCGTCACAGGGGCTATAAAGGGGAGTTCCCGCCGACCGCCATGTTACTGCTGCTGATCTGAGCTTAGGGAGAGGTTGCTGCCGCTTCGTCAGAAGCAGGGATAGCGTTAGGCAGGGTCCATTAACCACAAAACCGCTTGTGCTGTAGCGATTTCCACTGCCCAACACCACCTTCGGTGTGCAGGGACAGTGGAAGCTCCTTTTTTTTTTTTTTTTTTCCTCAGCGCTGTAGCTCATTGGGCTGCCCTAGAAGGCTCCCTGATAGCTGCATTGCTGTGTGTACGCCGCTGTGCAAAGCAACTGCTTTTTTCAAAGCACAAATCCTCTTGTTCCTTCCTTTCTGCACAGCTATCTTGTTTGTTTGTCCACACTTTTTATTTAATTTGTGCATCAGTCCACTCCTTATTGCTGCCTGCCATACCTGGCTGAGATTACTGCAGGGAGATAGTAATTGAAGGACAGTTCCCTTTTTTTTTTTTTTTGTGGGAGATTAAGATTGACATTTCTGCTAGAGTGCCATCTCTGTCTGTGTCATCTCTCACTCAGTGGGCCATAGAAAGCCTATTTATTTTTTTGCTTGATTTGGGTTCCAAAATCTACCAGAAAAAATCACAACATCAATCAGTGGGAGAAAAATATTGGCCTCAGGGCTTGTGTGCCACTCCTTACTCCTGTGTGTGCCATCTCTCACTCAGTGGGCCATAGAAAGCCTATTAATTTTTTTGCTTTATTTGGGTTCTAAATTCTACCTGAAAAAATCAATAAATCAATCAGTGGGAGATTAATATTGGCCTTTGGGCTTGTGTGCCAGTCCTAAGCGTGCCATCTCTCTCTCTCTCAGATAGTGGGCCATAGAAAGCCTATTTTTTTATTATTTTATTGGGTTTATAAATTTTCCCTGGAAAAAAAAAAAAAGTGGGAGATTAATATTGGCCTCTGGGCTTGTGTGCCAGTCCTGAGCGTGCCATCTCTCTCACAAATAGTGGGCCATAGAAAGCCTATTTATTTTTTTGGTTGATTTGGGTTCATAATTCTACCTGAAAAAATCAATCAATCAATCAATCAGTGGGAGATTAATATTGGCCTTTGGGCTTGTGTGCCAGTCCTAAGCGTGCCATCTCTCTCTCTCAGATAGTGGGCCATAGAAAGCCTATTTATTATTATTTTTTTTATTGGGTTTATAAATTTTCCCTGGAAAAAAAAAAAAGTGGGAGATTAATATTGGCCTCTGGGCTTGTGTGCCAGTCCTGAGCGTGCCATCTCTCTCACAAATAGTGGGCCATAGAAAGCCTATTTATTTTTTGGGTTGATTTGGGTTGCTAATTCTACCTGAAAAAATCAATCAATCAATCAGTGGGAGAAAAATATTGGCCTCAGGGCTTGTGTGCCACTCCTTACTCCTGTGTGTGCCATCTCTCACTCAGTGGGCCATAGAAAGCCTATTAATTTTTTTGCTTGATTTGGGTTCCAAAATCTACCTGACAAAAATCACTAAATCAATCAGTGGGAGATTAATATGGGCCTCTGGGCTTGTGTGCCACTCCTGACTCCTGTGTGCGTCATCTGTCACTCAGTGGGCCCTAGAAAGCCTATTTTTTGTTTTATTTGTTTTCTAAATTCTCCCTGAAACAATCATTTTATTTTCTTTGGTTTCTAAATTATTCCTGAAAAAAATCATTTTTTTTGTATTTTTTTTTCTCTCAAGTCTCCCTGAAAAAAAAAAAAAAAAAAATCTGTGGGAGATTCATATTGCCCCTTCTGCTTGTGTGCCAGTCTTGACTCCTGGGTGTGCCATCTCTCTCTCTCTCCCCAATTGTGGGCCATAGAAAGCCTATTAATTTTTTTGCTTGATTTGGGTTCCAAAATCTACTGAAAAAAATCACTAAATCAATCAGTGGGAGATTAATATTGGCCTCTGGGCTTGTGTGCCACTCCTGACTCCTGTGTGCGTCATCTGTCACTCAGTGGGCCCTAGAAAGCCTATTTTTTGTTTTATTTGTTTTCTAAATTCTCCCTGAAACAATCATTTTATTTTCTTTGGTTTCTAAATTATTCCTGAAAAAAATCATTTTTTTGGTATTTTTTTTTCTCTCAAGTCTCCCTGAAAAAAAAAAAAAAAAAAAATCTGTGGGAGATTCATATTGCCCCTTCTGCTTGTGTGCCAGTCTTGACTCCTGGGTGTGCCATCTCTCTCTCTCTCCCCAATTGTGGGCCATAGAAAGCCTATTAATTTTTTTGCTTGATTTGGGTTCCAAAATCTACCTGAAAAAAATCACTAAATCAATCAGTGGGAGATTAATATTGGCCTCTGGGCTTGTGTGCCACTCCTGACTCCTGTGTGCGTCATCTGTCACTCAGTGGGCCCTAGAAAGCCTATTTTTTGTTTTATTTGTTTTCTAAATTCTCCCTGAAACAATCATTTTATTTTCTTTGGTTTCTAAATTATTCCTGAAAAAAACATTTTTTTGGTATTTTTTTTTTCTCTCAAGTCTCCCTGAAAAAAAAAAAAAAAAAAATCTGTGGGAGATTCATATTGCCCCTTCTGCTTGTGTGCCAGTCTTGACTCCTGGGTGTGCCATCTCTCTCTCTCTCCCCAATTGTGGGCCATAGAAAGCCTTTTAATTTTTTTGCTTGATTTGGGTTCCAAAATCTACAAAAAAAAATAACTAAATCAATCGGTGGGAGATTAATATTGGCCTCTGGGATTGTGTGCCACTCCTGACTCCTGTGTGCGTCATCTGTCACTCAGTGGGCCCTAGAAAGCCTATTTTTTGTTTTATTTGTTTTCTAAATTCTCCCTGAAACAATCATTTTATTTTCTTTGGTTTCTAAATTATTCCTGAAAAAAATCATTATTTTGGTATTTTTTTCTCTCTCAAGTCTCCCTGAAAAAAAAAAAAAAAAAAAAAATCTGTGGGAGATTCATATTGCCCCTTCTGCTTGTGTGCCAGTCTTGACTCCTGGGTGTGCCATCTCTCTCTCTCTCCCCAATTGTGGGCCATAGAAAGCCTATTATTTTTTTTGCTTGATTTGGGTTCCAAAATCTACCTGAAAAAAATAACTAAATCAATCGGTGGGAGATTAATATTGGCCACTGGGCTTGTGTGCCACTCCTGACTCCTGTGTGCGTCCTCTCTCACTCAGTGGGCCCTACAAAGCCTTTTTGTTTTGTTTTTTTTCCTAAATTCTCCCTGAAACAATCATTTCATTTTATTTGTTTTATAAATTCTTCTGTAAAAAATAATTTTTTTTAAATTTTTTTTTTTTCTGAAGTCTCCCTTTTAAAAAAAACAAACACAAATCAGTGGGAGATAAATATTTACATTTGCGCTTCAGTGACAGTCCTGCGTGTGTGCCATCTCATTTGTTGCCAACAACAACAGAGTGTGTAACATTGTGGCTGATTTTCGTTGTGGTCTCACCCACCTGTAAAGGGGTAGCTAAATCATACTGAAGTTATAGCTCACCGTGTAAGTTGTGTGACAGCAACAAATACCGTTCATTTGTTAACGTTTTTAAAACAATGAGGAAGTCTGGTGGAAGAGGTCGTGGCCGGGGGCGTTCATTGTCAGCTGGTAATGAGGGTAGTGGTAGTGGTGGAGCATCAGCTGGTCGTGGGAAAAAAAATATTGCACCTAAGTCTGGAGCTGTGGAGCCAGGTTCGTCGTCTGGCTACACAAGGCCTCGAACGCTCCCTTTTCTGGGAGTAGGAAAACCGCTTTTAAAGCCGGAGCAGCAAGAGCAAGTTTTGGCTTATCTTGCTGACTCAGCCTCTAGCTCTTTTGCCTCCTCTCGTGAAACTGGTAAATGTCAAAGCAGCGCGTCGTTAGTGGATGTTCACGGTCAGGGACAAGTCGCTTCCTTGTCCTCTTCAGCAAAAACAACAACAGAGAAGAATGCAGCAGGCGACACAACAGGTTACTCCATGGAGCTCTTTACACATACCGTCCCTGGCTTAGAAAGTGAAGCAGTTAACAGTCCATGCCCATTACAAGTTGAATCTGACATGGAGTGCACTGATGCACAGCCACAGCCAGACTACTATCCTGGTCCTTTGACTCAGACCACAACATTGCCATCGCAGGGTGCTGATCAAGAATCAGACCCTGATGAGACTATGTTGCCCCATCACGAATGCTATACCACCGACCGCCATGGTGACACAGACGAAGTTGCACACGAGCTACAAGAAGAGGTAATAGATGACCCAGTTCTTGACCCCGATTGGCAGCCATTGGGGGAACAGGGTGCAGGCGGCAGCAGTTCTGAAGCGGAGGAGGAGGGGCCGCAGCAGGCATCAACATCGCAACAGGTTCCATCTGCCGGGCCCGTATCTTGCCCAAAACGCGTGGCAAAGCTAAAACCTGTTGGAGGACAGCGTGGCCATCCGGTTAAAGCTCAGTCTGCAATGCCTGAAAAGGTATCCGATGCTAGAAAGAGTGCAGTCTGGCATTTTTTTAAACAACATCCAATTGATCAGCGCAAAGTCATCTGTCAAAAATGTTCAACTACCTTAAGCAGAGGACAGAATCTGAAAAGTCTCAATACAAGTTGCATGCATAGACATTTAACCACCATGCATTTGCAAGCCTGGACTAACTACCAAACGTCCCTTAAGGTTGTAGCACCCTCGGCCAATGAAGCTAGTCAGCAACGCAACATCCCTTCCGGCAGTGTAGGGCCACCATTTTCCGCACCACCTGCAGTATCTGTGCAGGTTTCTTTGCCAGGCCAAAGCCGTCAGGGTCAGGGAATCACCAGTTTCGTAGTAGGAAACACTGCATCTAGGGCACCGGTGGCAACAATACCATCTCCCACCGTCTCTCAGTCTGCCATGTCCACCGGCACCCCCGCTAGTTCCACGATCTCCAGCTCTCCAGTCCAGCTCACCCTACATGAGACTATGGTTAGAAAAAGGAAGTACTTAGCCTCGCATCCGCGTACACAGGGTTTGAACGCACACATAGCTAGACTAATCTCGTTAGAGATGATGCCCTACCGGTTAGTTGAAAGCGAAGCTTTCAAAGCCCTGATGGACTACGCTGTACCACGCTACGAGCTACCCAGTCGACACTTTTTTTCCAGAAAAGCCATCCCAGCCCTCCACCAGCATGTTAAAGAGCGCATCGTCCATGCACTCAGGCAATCTGTGAGCACAAAGGTGCACCTGACAACAGATGCATGGACCAGTAGGCATGGCCAGGGACGTTACGTGTCCATCACGGCACACTGGTTAAATGTGGTGGATGCAGGGTCCACAGGGGACAGCAAGTTTGGGACAGTTCTGCCTAGCCCACGGTCTAGGAAACAATTGGCTGTAGCCGTTCGCACCCCCTCCTCCTCCTCTTCGTCCTCCTGCAGAAGCGAGAGCTCGTCCACAGACCGCAGTCGCACAACCACTCCATCCGCAGCTGCCACTGTTGCACACCAGGTCTCCCATTATGGGGCAGCTACTGGCAAACGTCAGCAGGCTGTATTGGCTATGAAGTGTTTGGGCGACAACAGACACACCGCGGAAGTTCTGTCCGAGTTCTTGCAGAAAGAAACGCAGTCGTGGCTGGGCACTGTAGATCTTGAGGCAGGCAAGGTAGTGAGTGATAACGGAAGGAATTTCATGGCTGCCATCTCCCTTTCCCAACTGAAACACATTCCTTGCCTGGCTCACACCTTAAACCTGGTGGTGCAGTGCTTCCTGAAAAGTTATCCGGGGTTATCTGACCTGCTCCTCAAAGTGCGTGGACTTTGCTCACATATCCGCCGTTCGCCCGTACACTCCAGCCGTATGCAGACCTATCAGCGTTCTTTGAACCTTCCCCAGCATCGCCTAATCATAGACGTTGCAACAAGGTGGAACTCAACACTGCACATGCTTCAGAGACTGTGTGAACAGAGGCGGGCTGTTATGTTTTTGTGGGATAATACACATACACGGGCAGGCAGTAGGATGGCAGACATGGAGTTGTCAGGTGTGCAGTGGTCGAAGATTCAAGACATGTGTCAAGTCCTTCAGTGTTTTGAGGAATGCACACGGCTGGTTAGTGCAGACAACGCCATAATAAGCATGAGCATCCCCCTAATGCGTCTGCTGATGCAAAGTTTGACGCACATAAAGGATCAGGCGTCTGCAGCTGAGGAAGAGGAAAGCCTTGATGACAGTCAGCCATTGTCTGGCCAGGGCAGTGTACAGGACGAGGTAGCGGGTGAAGAGGAGGAGGAGGACGAGGAGGATGATGGGGATGATTATATTTTTAATGAGGAAGCTTTTCCGGGGCCACTGGAAATTGGTGGCGCGGCAAGGCCGGGTTCTGGTTTTTTGAGGGACACAAGTGACGTGGATTTGCCTGAAACTGCCCCTCAACCAAGCACAACCGCAGATTTGAGAACTGGAACTTTGGCCCACATGGCGGATTATGCCTTACGTATCCTCAAAAGGGACACACGCATAACTAAAATGATGAATGATGACGATTACTGGTTGGCCTGCCTCCTTGATCCTCGCTATAAAGGCAAATTGCAAAATATAATGCCACATGAGAACTTGGAACTAATATTAGCAACCAAACAATCAACTCTTGTTGACCGTTTGCTTCTGGCATTCCCTGCACACAGCGCCCGTGATCGTTCTCACACGAGCTGCAGGGGCCAGCAGACCAGAGGAGTTAGAGGGGCAGAAATCAGAAGTGGCGTTGGCCAGAGGGGTTTTCTGACCAGGTTGTGGAGTGATTTTGCTATGACCGCAGACAGGACAGGTACTGCAGCATCAATTCAAAGTGACAGGAGACAACATTTGTCCAGTATGGTTACAAACTATTTTTCATCCCTTATCGATGTTCTCCCTCAACCGTCATTCCCATTTGATTACTGGGCATCAAAATTAGACACCTGGCCAGAATTGGCAGAATATGCATTGCAGGAGCTTGCTTGCCCGGCAGCTAGTGTCCTATCAGAAAGAGTATTCAGTGCTGCAGGTTCAATACTAACAGAAAAAAGGACTCGTCTGGCTACCCAAAATGTAGATGATCTAACCTTCATTAAAATGAACCACAACTGGATTTCGAAATCTTTTGCCCCACCTTGCCCGGCTGACACCTAGCTTTCCTATGAAAAGGTCTTGCCTGTGGACTATTCTGAATGCCTTTTCCAATCTCGTAATTTTCAGCACCTGATTGTCCAGCATACGACATGTTTACACCTCACTAAATGGCCAAACTCCCCACACGGGGCCGTGGTATGGACACTTGGCGACAGCACCCGTGAGAGTGCAGTTTGTCTGAAGAGGTGGGTGAGCCCGCTTTTGGTCGACGGCACTGCCACTGGGTCCCTCCTAGTACAATAAAGTGTCTCTGGCGGTGGTGGTGCGCACCCAACGTCAGACACACCGTTGTAATATGAGGGGCCCTGGGCCTGTACCGCCGGCCACAAGACAGTTTCCCCCCACCCCAGCTCAAACAGTGCTCTACCACTTGCAAAATTATCTCACAGCTCCACCAATGTTTAGTCTATGCGCTGACATCCTTCAATGCCTGCCACTGACAATACCATTGTATTGACATTTTTGTTATGTTAGGCCTTCGATGCCTGTCTGTGGTCACTCCTTCCACTAGGCCTCCACTGACCACACCACTGCTGTCCGTGTACCCCTGGAACAAATTTAAAATTGCCTACAGCCATGTGTTATTATTTTAGGCCTTCGATGCCTGTCTGCGGTCACTCCTTCCACTAGGCCTCCACTGACCACACCACTGCTGCCCGTGTACCCCTGGAACCAATTTAAAATTGCCTACAGCCAGCCCAATTTTTTTATTTTAGGCCTTCGATGCCTGTCTGCGGTCCATTCTTTCAACTACTACTACACTGACCAGGTCACTGCTGCCCGTGTACCCCTGGAACCAATTTAAAATTGCCTACAGCCAAGTGTTATTATTTTAGGCCTTCGATGCCTGTCTGCGGTCACTCCTTCCACTAGGCCTCCACTGACCACACCACTGCTGCCCGTGTACCCCTGGAACCAATTTAAAATTGCCTACAGCCAGCCCAATTTTTTTATTTTAGGCCTTCGATGCCTGTCTGCGGTCCATTCTTTCAACTACTACTACACTGACCAGGGCACTGCTGCCCGTGTACCCCTGGAACCAACATCAGAAAATATAAAAATAAGTATTTTGCTTACAAAAAAGAAAATACTGGAGAGATATCAAATGCAGACATTTTAACATTAAAAACAAACACACAACTAAAATCTGGTACAGTACTAAAAATGGCCACCAGCTACAATTACTTTCTCCTGCAAGTAGTTAACTGAAAGGTTTTTTCAATTGAAAACACACATATGGCATCCACCGAGTGTTGTCCTGTCGTGTCTTCTTTATATTATTGCCGAGAAGATGCAAAACAATGAAAATAATAAAATCATTAATTACCAAAATAATAGAGAAAGTCAACACCACATTGCAAATAAACATTCATTCCAAATAAAGAAGCAGGGCGCGTCCGAGGGTGAGTATATACCTAATAAGAATATAATCACCCTCGGACGCGCAATGCTTATTTCCAACAGCCTTCCTTCCTAAGAATCAGCCCTTCCGTGGTGTAGAGAGACGTTGTGTTACACTCCAAGGTGTTCCCCAGGTTGCCTTTCCTGAGCTTCGATCTTCCGGCTCTCGTTTAGTAGTTGTTGGAAACTACGCTGCATTAGGCCTTCAAATTGGGTATGGGGTGTAGAGAGATGGTGTGTTCCACTCCAAGGTGTTCCCCAGGTTGCCTTTCCTGAGCTTCGATCTTCCGGCTCTCGTTTAGTAGTTCTTGGAAACTACACTGCATTAGGCCTTCAAATTGGGTATGGGGTGTAGAGAGAGGGTGTGTTACACTCCAAGGTGTTCCCCAGGTTGCCTTTCCTGAGCTTCGATCTTCATGCTCTCGTTTAGTAGTTGTCGGAAACTACGCTGCATTAGGCCTACAAATTGGGTATGGGGTGTAGAGAGAGGGTTTGTTACACTCCAAGGTGTTCCCCAGGTTGCCTTTCCTGAGCTTCGATCTTCCGGCTCTCGTTTAGTAGTTCTTGGAAACTACGCTGCATTAGGCCTTCAAATTGGGTATGGGGTGTAGCGAGAGGGTGTGTTACACTCCAAGGTGTTCCCCAGGTTGCCTTTCCTGAGCTTCGATCTTCCGGCTCTCGTTTAGTAGTTGTTGGAAACTACGCTGCATTAGGCCTTCAAATTGGGTATGGGGTGTAGCGAGAGGGTGTGTTACACTCCAAGGTGTTCCCCAGGTTGCCTTTCCTGAGCTTCGATCTTCCGGCTCTCGTTTAGTAGTTCTTGGAAACTACACTGCATTAGGCCTTCAAATTGGGTATGGGGTGTAGAGAGAGGGTGTGTTACACTCCAAGGTGTTCCCCAGGTTGCCTTTCCTGAGCTTCGATCTTCCGGCTCTCGTTTAGTAGTTCTTGGAAACTACACTGCATTAGGCCTACAAATTGGGTATGGGGTGGAGAGAGATGGTGTGTTACACTCCAAGGTGTTCCCCAGGTTTCCTTGCCATTGCTTCAGTCTTCCGACTCTCGTTTAGTAGTTGTAGAAAAGTACACTGCATTAGGCCTACAAAATGGGTATGGGGAGGAGAGAGAGGGTGTGTTACACTCCAAGGTGTTCCCCAGGTTGCCTTTCCTGAGCTTCTATCTTCAGGCTCTCATTAAATTGTGGTTAAATGGAACAACTGCATTTGGCGTACTAGTTGGTTTGGGGCCTACTATCGGTGTCTGCCACTCCTTGCTGTTCTCCTGGTTTTCTGTCCTGAAATTCCATTTTCAGGCTCTCGTTAAGTAGTTGTTAATGTTAGACTGCATTTGGCCTACTAGTTGGGTTGGGGCCTACTATCGGTGTCTGCCACTCCTTGCTGTTCTCCTCCACTGAACAAAGCTGTGCCGCCTGTTTACTACGGTTGCCAATTTTGAACTGCATTTCGACTACTTACTGATTTGGCCCTACTCTCTGTGTCAGCCTCTCATTCCAGTTGTCCTCCACTGCAATGCCCCCTGGTTATTCCTGTGTTACCAATTTTGAACTGCATTTAGCCCACTTTATTCTTTGGGCCTATATCTGTGTTTCCACTTCATCGTGCCCATTGCCCAGCCAGTGATAGATGAGTCTGCTGGTACATTGACCCATAACGCAACATTCCCCGTGCATGCTACACAACAACATTGTGACCCTGCTGAAAGTCAGGTTGCTCTTTCAGCATACCATACCACCTTACACGGGGACAAAGAGGAAGGTGCAGATGAAAGTGCAGGTTCCTTCATCAGGTGGGGGGAGGAATACTAGTTGGCGACGTCACTGGCACAGGGCCTCTCATAGTACGCAAAAGTGTTGCTGCCGGTGGGAGGCGCCCCCGCCGTGCAAACACACCGCTGTACTTTGAGGGGCCCTGTGCCAGTGCCAATGCCAACAAGTGGGCCCCCCCTGCTTGCTCAGGATCACAGCACTTGCAAAGTTGAAATACTTACCTCTCCCTGCTCCACTGCCGTGACGTGGTCCAGATTTCCTGGGCCCACTAATTACTTGAACCAGCCCTACCCCACACAACTTTAGCCAAATGACCCCCAATTTCAAATGCCTTCCAATTATTATAAGGTAAATTACGCTTGACAAGCTTCATTAAGAAGAATGGATGGTTTTGACATTAAAATGGGCACTCTAGGTGTTTTCCTGGCCCCCACTCACTGCCGACTATGCTGCCCCATTGACTTGCATTGGGTTTCGTGTTTCGGTCGATCCCGACTTTACGTCATAATCGGCCGATTTCACTCGACCCGACTTTTGAGATAGTCGGGTTTCGCGAAACCCGGCTCGACTCTAAAAAGGTCAAGGTCGCTCAACTCTAGCTCCCACCACCTTCCTGTTCCTCACGCCACGATGGGTCAAGGACCTCATCATCTCCACTACCCTCTGCCACCAACTGCTCCTCCTGGGTAGTCTCGGCAGCACAGTACGCACCAGAAAGCGGCACCTGAGTTTCATCATCAGATGCGTACTGTGCTGTGGTCACCGCAGGCACTGGCCCACCCGCCTCTTCAGAGTCAGAGAGACAAAGCTGTTGGGCATCACTGCACACTGCCTCTTCTTCCATTTCTCCAATGCTGCTTGGCTGGCCCCCTGTTTCCAAGCCAAGAGATTCAGAGAACAGAAGTAGAGACGGCTCCTGTCCTGGGCTCTCTGACTGCCTGGCCAATTTGGCAGGTGGTGAAGAGACAGATGGCTGCTCTCCAGTGGTCTGTGCCTGAGAGGATGTGGCACTAATTGAAGTCGATGCCAATGCGTTAGCTGCCATCCATCCGACAACGGCTTCAATTTGATCTTCACGCAGCAGCGGTGCACGGCGCTCTCCGACAAAGCTGCGCATGAAGGACTGTTCCCTGCTGAAACTGAGTGATGATGAGTTACCGGTGCCCGCAGCAGGCACAGAATCACCACGTCCTCTCCCTGCTCCTCTCCCTGCTCCGCGCCCACGCCCACGTGCCTTACTCCCTGCCCTCTTCATCTTGGTTGACAGATAAAGATAATCAGAAAATTACTAAGGCCTTAGTGTGCTTATTCCTGAAATGCTCCTCCTAACAGGTGTAAGAAACACTAATGTTGTAAAGTGTGGACTAGACTTTATTATTGATAAAATGTGGCCTACACAAGTGTTAAGTGGTGTTTGGTGAACTTTACTTTTTTTATGCAGATCGGGCTACAGAGCGACTTTAACACACACGGGGACCGTGCAGACAGCCTTAAACGGCGCTGCAAGGCCCAAAAACCCTCCTCTAGGTTATCCTATGTAGTGTTTTTCCACTATTTAGCTGGAGACGGGTGGAAAGACACTAATAGGAAAAATTTTAAACAATTTTCAACTGGCTGCACTATTTGAAAAAAAGGAAAAGTTTTTTCACGGTATGAGGCAGTGACGCACCCTGAGCTGAATCCAACCGGCTGTGGCTGCACACAGACTACAGGGTGAGCTGCGCTCACACGGAGACCGTGCAGACAGCCGTAAACGGCGCTGCAAGGCCCAAAAACTCTCCTCTAGGTTATCCTATGTAGTGTCTTTCCACTATTTAGCTGGAGACGGGTGGAAAGACACTAATAGGAAATTTTTTAAAAAATTTTCAACTGGCTGCACTATTTGAAAAAAAGGAAAAGTTTTTTCACGGTATGAGGCAGTGACGCACCCTGAGCTGAATACAACGGGCTGTGGCTGCACACAGACTACAGGGCGAGCTGCGCTCACACGGAGACCGTGCAGACAGCCGTAAATGGCGCTGCAAGGCCCAAAAAAACCCCTCTAGGTTATCCTATGTAGTGTTTTTCCATAATTTAGCAAGAGACGGGTGGAAAAACACTAATAGGAAATTTTACAAAAAATGTGCAGCAGGCTGCACTATGAGCAAAAAAGGACAATGGATAGCACTGTATGAAGCAGTGTGAACCCCCCCTGAGCTGAATACAACTGGGTATATGGCTGCACACAGACTACAGAGTGAGCTGCACACACACACACAGAGACCTTGCAGAACGCTGTTAAAACAACGCTGCAAAGGCAAGAGCAAGGTGAACAGTGAACAACACACAGCGTTTTGCTAAATTAGCCTTGGGAAAGCAAAATAAAGCAATTAGCCATCTCAACTGGCCCTCAGTTAGAACACAGCGTCCTGTCCCTAACTGAAATCACAGCAGAGTGAGCGCAAAATGGCGGCAGCGTTTTTTATAGTGCAGAGTGACATCATTTTAGCAGCCAATCACAGCCTTGCCAGTACTTACATGCCCACCATGCTAAACAGGATGTGCCCACACTTCCATTCATTCCTCATTGGCTGCTGCGTGCAGTTTGAATTCTGGGAACTTCCGATTCCGGTATCCGATACGCGGGAAGTATCGGAATTCCGATACCGCAAATATCGGCCGATACCCGATACTTGTGGTATCGGAATGCTCAACACTAACCACCACGCGATGTTTAGCTCCTTCAAGCCAATGTCGCCACTCCTCGAATGCCCACTTCATGGCCAACAACTCCCGATTGCCCACATCATAATTTCGCTCAGCAGGCGAGAATTTTCTAGAAAAGAAGGCACAGGGTTTCATCACCGAGCCATCAGAACTTCTTTGCGACAAAACAGCCCCTGCACCAATTTCAGAAGCATCAACCTCCACCTGAAAAGGGAGCGAAACATCTGGCTGGCACAAAACAGGGGCAGAAGCAAAACGACGCTTCAACTCCTGAAAAGCCTCTACAGCCGCAGAGGACCAATTGACCACATCAGCACCTTTCTTGGTCAAATAAGTCAACGGTTTAGCAATACTGGAAAAGTTAGCGATGAAGCGACGATAAAAATTAGCAAAGCCCAGGAACTTCTGCAAGCTCTTCACAGATGTCGGCTGAGTCCAATCGTAAATGGCCTGAACTTTAACAGGGTCCATCTCGATAGTAGAAGGGGAAAAAATGAAACCCAAAAATGAAACCTTCTGAACTCCAAAGAGACACTTTGACCCCTTCACAAACAAGGAATTCGCACGAAGGACCTGGAACACCATTCTGACCTGCTTCACATGAGACTCCCAATCATCCAAAAAGACCAAAATGTCATCCAAATATACAATCATGAATCTATCCAGGTACTCTCGGAAGATGTCATGCATAAAGGACTGAAACACAGATGGAGCATTAGAAAGCCCGAATGGCATAACCAGGTACTCAAAATGGACCTCGGGCGTATTAAATGCTGTTTTCCATTCATCACCCTGTTTAATTCGCACAAGATTATACGCCCCTCGAAGATCTATCTTGGTGAACCAACTAGCCCTCTTAATCCGAGCAAATAAATCAGACAGCAGCGGCAAAGGATACTGAAATTTGACTGTGATCTTATTAAGAAGGCGGTAATCAATACAAGGTCTCAAAGAACCATCCTTCTTGGCCACAAAAAAGAACCCTGCTCCCAATGGTGACGACGACGGACGAATATGACCCTTCTCCAAGGATTCCTTTATATAACTCCACATAGCGGCATGCTCTGGCACAGATAAATTAAACAGACGGCCCTTAGGAAACTTACTACCAGGAATCAAATTAATAGCACAGTCGCAATCCCTATGAGGAGGTAGGGCACCAGATTTGGGCTCTTCAACTACATCCCGGTAATCTGATAAAAACTCAGGGACTTCAGGAGGAGTGGAAGGTGAAATTGACAGCAATGGAACATTACCATGTACCCCCTGACAACCCCAGCTGGACACAGACATAGATTTCCAATCCAACACTGGATTATGGACCTGTAGCCATGGCAACCCCAAAACGACCACATCATGCAGATTATGCAACACCAAAAAGCGAATATCCTCCTGATGTGCAGGAGCCATGCACATGGTCAATTGAGTCCAGTACTGAGGCTTATTCTTGGCCAAAGGCGTAGCATCAATTCCTCTCAATGGAATAGGATACTGCAAGGGCTCCAAGAAAAAACCACAGCGCCTGACAAACTCCAAGTCCATCAAATTCAGGGCAGCGCCTGAATCCACAAATGCCATTTCAGAATAGGACGACAGAGAGCAAATCTGAGTAACGGACAAAAGAAATTTAGACTGTACCATACCAATGGTGGCAGACCTAGCGAACCGCTTAGTGCGCTTAGGACAATCAGAGATAGCATGAGTGGATTCAACACAGTAAAAACACAGCCCATTCCGACGTCTGTGTTCTTGCCGTTCAGCTCTAGTCAAAGTCCTATCACATTGCATAGGCTCAGGTCTATGCTCAGAGAATACCGCCAGATGGTGCACAGCTTTGCGCTCACGCATGCGCCGATCGATCTGAATGGCCAAGGACATAGACTCATTCAGACCAGCAGGTGTGGGAAATCCCACCATGACATCCTTAAGGGCTTCAGAAAGACCCTTTCTGAAAATTGCCGCCAGGGCACATTCATTCCATTGAGTAAGCACAGACCACTTTCTAAACTTCTGACAGTATACCTCCGCTTCATCCTGACCCTGACACAAAGCCAGCAAGATTTTCTCTGCCTGATCCACTGAATTTGGTTCATCCTAAAGCAATCCAAGCTCCAGAAAAAAACGCATCAACATCTCGCAATGCAGGATCTCCTGGCGCAAGGGAAAATGCCCAGTCTTGAGGGTCACCACGCAAAAAAGAAATTATGATTTTTACTTGTTGAACGGGGTCACCAGAGGAGCGGGGTTTCAAAGCTAGAAACAGTTTACAACTATTTTTGAAATTCAAGAATCTAGATCTATCCCCAGAAAACAAATCAGGAATAGGAATTCTAGGCTCTAACATAGGATTCTGAACCACAAAATCTTGAATGTTTTGTACCCTTGCAGTGAGATGATCCACACAAGAGGACAGACCTTGAATGTCCATACCTACACCTGTGTCCTGACCCACCCAAAGGTCTAGGGGAAAAGAAAGACAAAACACAGTGCAAAGAAAAAAAAAATGGTCTCAGAAGTCCTCTTATCCCTCTATTGAGATGCATTAATACTTTGAGCCAGCTGTACTGTTATGACCTGGTGGTTAGGAGCACCCGACCTGATAGTTAAACTCATACAAGACGAGCTCTGGGATGTGGGAGCTCTGCTGACCGCAAGCCCTAATCCTATCGCACACACTAAAAATAGCCATGGAGCGCTCCTGACGCTCCCTAGGCGCCTCGTCACAGCCTAAGAACTATCTAGCCCTAGAGATAGAAAATAAAGCCTACCTTGCCTCAGAGAAATTCCCCAAAGGAAAAGGCAGCCCCCCACATATAATGACTGTGAGTAAAGATGAAAGTCACAAACGCAGAAATGAAATAGGTTTCAGCAAAGGGAGGCCAGACTTACTAAATAGACAGAGGATAGGAAAGGAATCTTTGCGGTCAGCACAAAAACCTACAAAAAACCACGCAGAGTGTGCAAAAGGGTCCTCCGCACCGACTCACGGTGCGGGGGTGCCACTCTGCATCCCAGAGCTTCCAGCTAGCAAGACAAAATCAGGAAAACCAGCTGGACAAAGATACAATGAGCAAAAATAACAATAAGGAACTTAGCTTCTGCAGGAGAAGACAGGTAACCAGGCAGATCCAGGAGCGAACTGAACCAATGCTAAAACATTGACAGCTGGCATGGAGTGACGATCTGAGTGGAATTAAATAGAGCAGCCAACCAAAGGATAAACCACGTCACCTGTGTAAGGAACCTCAGAAGCAGCAGCTTCACTCATAGCCACCTGAGGGAGCCCATAGACAGAACTCACCGAAGTACCATTCACGACCACAGGAGGGAGTTCGACAACAGAATTCACAGCAGCCACGTACACGTAATCCAGTGGGGTCACAGTCATGGCACAGCCTGAAATGTCTAGGGATCATTTTTATTTCAGAGGGATCCTCACAGTTTTTTGCAGACATGATGTCTCTCACATGTTCCCTCGTCTGTATCCATAGTTCTCGCAAAGTGAGCCCCACGTACATTAAGTTACAGGGGAAGATGGCATAATAGACCACATATGTGGTACTACAGCTAATGTAGTTAGTAATCCGGTAGTCCATACTTCCATCTGCTGTTGCAAAAGATGTGGCCCGATCGATGTTATGTCATGCCACACATGATCCACAAGGAAAACAACCCCACCTCTGCTTAGATGTACCAAAGAAGTTTGGGGGATTCACCACATAGTGCCTCTTCACTAATAAATCCTAATAAATAAATTCCTCCCTCGTCTAGCTGTTAGGAACGGTCGATCAGGATTACTTCGTTTTAAAGTTGGCTCTGTCCTGAATGTTTCTGAAGTATTTGATGCATCAAATCCCATTGATTATTATATGTTGAGATAAATCTCAAAGGTGGATCTTTCTTAACCTTGGGCGGCACTCTACAGAGAAGCCTACTGTATCCTCGACCTCGGATTCTCCTGGAGAGGTCTCGAGCCTGGTCCTCAAATGCCCCATCCGAGGAGCAAATTCTTTTCATTCTCAGAAATTGTCCTATTGGCACTGCTTTTGTTGTTGAGGATACATGTGCTGAGTTTGCATGTAGGAGTGAATTCACTGAGGTCTCCTTACGGAAGACATCAGTCTGAATATTACCCATGGTATCTACCCAGATCTTAATATCCAAAAAGTCAATCTCTTTTACAGCAATTTTATATGTCAATTTGATATTGTAAGAATTGGAATTTAGTTGACGGATGAGGTCACAGAAACCAGGCTCGGTCCCCTGCCAAACGATAAAAATATTGTCTATATAGCGATACCAGCACTGCACCTGGGAAGAGCCCTCCTCAAAAATCTTCCTCTCCCAAAACCAAAAAAAGAGGTTCGTGTGCGAGGGCGCATAGGCGGCGCCCATCGCAGTGCCGCGTTATTGAAGAAAGAATCTATCTTTAAAAGTAAAGTAATTGTGTGTAAGTACAAATTCCAGGAGCTCAAGGATCAAGGAACACAGATCAGTGTCCAAGTTGCTATTTTGGAGATAAAAAGCTGTGGCCCTCAATCCGTCGATGTGTCCTATACTAGTGTATAGGGACTCTACATCGATCATTGCCAAAAACATATCTGGTTCAAGGGAGAGACCACTGATTTTCCCCAGGACGTCCATAGTATCTCTGACATAGGAGGGCAACGTCTCCACAAGTGGATGACGATAGTATTCAAGAAATTTGCAGACCGAATTTGCAAAGCCCTCCCTGGGGAGGGGGGGTGGGGGGAGGGGGATCCTTGTGGATCTTGGGCAAAAGATAGAAGGTAGGGACCATCGGATTTTTTTCCCTGAGGCCATCATGAATCTTCTTGGGGATGATGCCTTGAGTAAAAGCTCTGTCCAGAATTTCATCAAGAATACCTGCGAACTTAACAGTGGGATTATGAGGCAACATGATATATGCCTCTTTATCCCTCAATTGCCGAAAGGATTCCCTCTCATACATTTCTGTCGGCCACAGAACAACATTCCCCCCCTTGTCTGCTGGCTAGATCACAATGTCCATCATGGACTTCAATTATTTTAGTGCTTTTCGCTGTGCCCATGTGAGATTATCTCCCCTTTTATTTTCTGAATTTATCCTAAAATCTTCAAGGACAAGTTTATTGAAAATCTCAATCTGTGGGTACAGCGACAAGGGGGGGGGAAGCAGTAGATCTAGGTACGACGGAGGTGGGGAATGCACCTGAGGCAGTAAGAGCGTTTTCATTTTCCAACTCCTCCAAGACAGATAAGGCCTCTTGATCCATTGTAGAATTAAGGCCGTCTACTCCCGTAGGTCTAGCATGGAGTCTACGCAGAACCACTTTATGTAGAAATAATTGTACATCTTTCATAGCTGTAAAAAAGTTGAAACTATTAGTTGGTACTAAGGTCAAACCCAAACTGAGAACCTCTCTTTGGGGACTTGATAGAACATGTTTCGAAAGATTAATTACCTCCAGAGTCGTATTAACTTTGGATTTCTTTTCCATTGATTGAGGAGGTGTAAGCTTCCTTTTATTCTGATTGTGTCCTTTTTCGGAAACATGTCTACCAAGGCCCAAACGTTCATTACGGTGAAAACCAGTATTACTGCTGATGGATGGTTCCTCGTCCATAGATGATGTAGAGAAGGAATTACGGTGCGGCCTTGATGTAGCTGTTGCCTGTCTGAACTTCCTCTTCCACCTGTAGACTTGATTACTAGCAAGGTCACCCATATCTCTCTGATATTTCTTTGTTTATAAAATTCAGTTTCCAGTTCTTTATTAAAGAACTTTGCACAAATAGGCCGTGGCCCCCTTTTCTGAGCTAAGTATTTCTTCTGTGTAGCTTCCCACGGACGGGTGTCTCAGTTGGCATTATGTCCTGCCATTCACGTTGAAGTCGTTTGACACAAGGTAAGGTTTTTAACACTAGTGATGAGTGAGTGTACTCGTTGCTCGAGTGGTCTCCGAGTATTTGCAACTGCTCGGAGATTTAGTTTTCATCGCCGCAGCTGAATGATTTACAGCTACTAGCCAGCCTGAGTACTTGTGGGGGTTGCCTGGTTGCTAGGGAATCGCCACATGTAATTAAGCAGGCTAGTAGCAGTAAATCATTCAGCTGCAGCAATGAAAACTAAATCTCCGAACACTAACAAATACTTGGAGATCACCCTCATCACTATTTAACACTAAAGACAAGATAAGACTGTCCTGATGGGTACACCTTGTCGTGATGAAATGGCTTTTATGCATTTGTGATCAAAATAGCATTAACTAAGTACCCTATGCTATTTACATGTGCTATTACTATATACTTATTGTAGGGTATATGCTCATTTATTATTATTATTATTATTATTATTAATGTGTTTTGTCCATGAAATGGCCACAGTGTGAACATGCTCTAACACTTCGCATGTATACCAGCTTATAGTCTGGCTCATTTTTTGGGTTTTGGTATAATTTTTAGTTATTAGCAGTATAGTGGTATTATTCAGTCATTAGAGTATATACTGGTAATATGCAGTCATTGTCTAGCAGACATCAATTCAAATAACAAACCAGAAAAAAGAAAGTCTTCCCAACACCAGGTCAGATCACAAATGCGCAAGCAGGATACAGCAGACTCCAATTAATACAGGCGGGAGCAGCACAGGTGCAAACTACTGCTGAAAGCAGCAACTCACAACACTACCAAATTATGGAGGGGTGGCTTCCCAGTCAAAAATGCACACAAATGGGGCTTGAATATAACGCTATGCCCATAATATTATATCAGGCTTGTGCATTTGTGATCTGACCTGGTGTTGGTAATGCTAGTGTGTGTTTTTTTTACTTTTCTGGTTTGTTTATTTCTAAGTCTAATTTTGCCATTATGTAGTACTATTATTAGAGCACCCACTGAGCCTGTGTCTCCACACTTTGTTCTGACTCTGAATTGGAAAATGTAATAACTTATTATTATACAAATATTAACCTTTGTTTTCTGAAAGTGTAAAACTGAGAGTTTTTTGCATTTCAACCTCTTACAAAACTCAAAAAGAAGCCTGCTTACAGGGCTGTGATGTAAATGTGCCTCCTTCCAGGAGTTCCCATATATTGCATAGGCAGGCGTTCCCTTATATTGCTTAGTCGTCTTGCCGAGCAGATTTTTATGTTTTTACTAATCAAATGTACATCATTGACAACTGTAAGTTGCCACTTGTACTTTTTTTTATCATGGATGTCTTAAGCTATTGCAAAGTTCTAATAAAGCAGAAATATATATAACACCCCCTTCTAAGGGTTTCTGGACCCCAAATAACAAGCTCCAGAGGTTTCAGAATTAGCGCAAATCTCACAGTTCAAAACAGTATGGTGCGTAGGTGAGTTAAATACAGCAGGGCAAGGTCGGTCCTTCACAATTCGTCATTATATTAAAAGAAAAAAACATTTTGATTAATATGGCAATAACCTAAAATATATCTAAAGATTGCTATCAAGAAATATAAAAGAAATTCACTGGTGGATGGTTATTCTGAGCTCTGGAATTTGAAAACTCAAAGTGTGAGAAAAAAGGTCACTGGAAAAAGGATGAAATTAATTTTCTTCAAAAACCTGATTACGGTAGTTGTTGCGTTCATTAAGACCTTGACGACTTTCTTATTTCATCATAAAAGTTCATTTGCATTCCTCTTGCAGCAGGAATCTATTCAGATGGCTTCATGTTTCATCTAAGCAGACTTGGCTACTAGCCCATTCCTTATAACTGTTAAAGGACAAATAATCCTTAAAGGAGAGTTGGTTTATAAAAAAATGCTTCTGACAGAATTTACAAGAATATTTGTTGGCATTTATCACATTTCATTTTCATATAAATCAAAGACTGAGCTGTGGGGTTACAAACAACAAGTTGCAATAATTAAAGATATAAACAAAACATCAGCCAAGGCACATCCCTAAGGTCTTAAGAGATCAAAGGCACAAGCCCCAAATCATATGTTACCCCTCCACAAAAAAATGTTAAATACATGTACAGTTATGACTGAAAGTGTTGGCATTCTTGAAATTGTTCCAGAAAATTATTACAACTACACGTGTTTTGCTCTACATGTTTATTTCCTTTGTGTGCACTGGAATAACACAAAAAAAACAGAGAAACAAGGAAAATAAGATATACCGTATATACTCGTATATAAGCAGAGATTTTCAGCACTTTTTTTGTACTGAAAGTGCCCCCGCGGCTTATACACGAGTCATGGTCCAGAAAGCCGGCAGGGGAGGGGGAACTGGGAGTCGGTGGCTGTAACACAGTGACAGCTGCAGCTGCCAGCTTCCAGAAGACATCAATACTTACCCTCCATCGCTGCATCTCCATCTTTCTGCATCTCTGTCCTGGCGCGGCAGCTTCTTGTTGTGCTGAGCGGTCACGTGGTACCACTCATTAAGGTCATGAATATGGACGCGACTCCACTCTCATAGGCGTTGAGTGCATATGCATGACCTTATTGAGCAGTACCACGTGATCGCTCAACACAGGAAAAAGCTGCTGCGCTGCGCCGGGACAGAGATGCAGGGATGTTCAGCGATGGTGCGAGGAGGCTAAGTGTGACAGAAGAGGACAGGGGAGGATGGAGGAGGACTGGGGAAGCCCAGCGTAGCCCATCCATGTATACAAGATGGGACAGGGGAGCCATGCATACAAGGATGGGAGGGAGGGAGCCGAGCCATGCATATAAGATGGGACGGGGGGAGCCATGCATACAAGGATGGGAGGGGGAGCCCATCCATGCATATAAGATGGGACGGGGGAGCCATGCATACAAGATGGGACTGGTGCAAATTGTCTCTTCAGAGAGGAAGAGGACTAGAACTCTAGTGCCACCTATTGGAAGTAGCAATCCTAACAGTCTTCTGACCGGGATCGCAGAAGTATAATTTCTCCAATACGGAGGGTAACATGTTAAGCATGTCAAGATGAGGAGACTTAAAGCCGCATTGCTCCTCTGAGAAATTATACTTCTTGGATCCCGGTCAGATGCTTCTCATTCAGCCAAACCAGATCTCCACTTTGCACTGACAAGGGGCAGTACCCCGAAACACTGTGTCTGCAAATTCTGGTTTGGCTTTTATCCTAAATCATGTGACAAGGCTCGTTAAAGGGTCGACATTGACTGTTAGGATTGCTACTTCCAATAGGTGGCACTAGAGTTCTAGTCCTCTTCCTCTCTGAAGAGACAGTTTGCATATTTCCCAGAGGAGCATTGCGGCTTTAAGTCTCCTCATCTCGACATGCTTAACATGTCACTCTCCGCAAGGAGAAATTATACTACTTGGAAGATGGGACTGGGGAAGCTTTGCATACAAGGATGGGAGGGGGAGAGTCGAGCCATGCATACAAGATGGGACGGAGGGAGCCATGCATACAAGGATAGGAGGGGGGAGCCGAGCCATGCATACAAGATGGGACCGGGGGAGCCATGCATACAACAGAGGAAGTCACACAGAGCAGGACAGGACTTGGGGGACCACACATACCGGGATAGGAATGAGGGGTAATACATACCCGACTTATACTCGAGTCAATAATCTTACTCAGTTTTCCGTGGCAAAATTAGGTGCCTTGTAGTGATGAACGAGTATACTCGTTGCTCAGGTTTTCCAGAGCACGCTCGGGTGGTGTCCGAGTATTTGTAACTGCTCGGAGATTTAGTTTTTGTTGAAGCAGCTGCATGATTTACGGCTGCTAGTCAGCCTGAGTACATGTGGGGGTTGCCTGGTTGCTAGGGAATCCCCACATGTATTCAAGCTGTCTATCAGCCGTAAATCATTCAGGGGAGGTGAGGCTTATCACTAGTGCCTCGACTTATACTCGGGTCAGCTTATACTTGAGTATATACGGTAATTTCACACAAAAAAAACAGAAATGGGCTGCACAATATTGTTGGCAACATTGCAATATTGTTGCCGCTTTTTTGTGTTGTTCCAATACACACAAAGGAAATAAACATTTATATAAAAACATGCGTAATTGCAAAATTTTTCTGGGAGAAATAATTCATTTTATGGAACAATTTCAAGGGTGCCAACACATTCGGCAGTGACTTTACAGTCATGATAGAACTTTGTTTTTGCGATAACAAGACAAAAAAAACTGACCATGCACAAATTAAATATTACCTACATTCTGAAAGATATGCTCTATACAAAAAACAACATTGCCAAATATACCACTAAGGAAGGCAAAAATAATAGTGAACCAGTGTGACTACTATTATAGTACTGCACGATAGTTATATAATATTACCATTCCGTTACTGAACAAACCACATATACAAAGGCCATTGCAACAACGATACCTAATCACTGTGAACGATATCTTCTCTAACGGCAGCCCTTCACCTTTTCAATTTTACAGACCACCATTAAGACATCTCCCATTATTTATATTGAACGTGTTTGGTGTCCAGACATTTTTGGCTTCTCACTTTTCCAGCACCATTCCCTTCAATCCGTACTCTATATTTCCCATGATGAGCTTTAGGTGACTTTTTGATGTTTCAGATTTTCTGCCCCCATTAAGTAAAATAGGTTACTTGCATTTCTTCAGAAATGCACAACATAAAAAACTCACCAAAAACTCATAGTGGGAACATCGTCAGGGCAGTGAAGTGCGCTTGTGCAGGAGCACGATGCCAAGGACACTGTGTGGATGATGTAAAACCCGTCATCCACATGAAGCAAGAAGAGAGGAGGCGCCGGATAAAAAACAACGACACCCATGGGACCGCACCAACCCGTAGGTGAATGTAATAAAAGCTATTTTTTGTTTTATGGAAAGCGGATTGGGGACATAGAGACAGCATTCTAGAATATTATCACATAGGGATTACAGGTGCTGGTCCTACCTGGCGACAGCTTCCCTTTAAGTGCTTTAAATGGTAATAATGACAACTATTGTAACTCTTACACAAATAATACTGCCCAATTTGTGCCCTCCAGACAGTAATAAAAACATTTTTCTGCCAAATCACTATAATAATGCCCTCTTTGGACCCCTTGATAAATAATAAATGCCCCTTTGCTCATTATAGAAAGTAACAAAGCCTCAAGAAAGTGATAATGCCCTCTGTATATTCATTTGATAGTAGTAATCTTGCATGAGTGCCACTTCCACTAAAATTGTTTCTATGCCCCTAATTGGTATTAGTGCTCCCTTACTTCCCTATAGAAAAAAACAGTACATAATATAACAATAATTTTGATGTAATCATTAGCAAACCTTGGTAAGAACAACTACAGCCAGTCAGGAAATAACTAAACATTGATGCCAACCCAGAGCACCAAAAATATGTCAAAACATGCACATGCAAGTACTATTTAGCTTATAGCGGTGGTGGAGAACCTATGATATGCGTGACACAGTCTAAGCAGGACAAGAGAAAACAAATTAATAGCACAGAATTATTAAGCACACAGCATGTGTGCCACAGAAACAAAAACCAGACACTTATCTTTGCTGAATTGGCAGCAAGGCAGGAGGAACCAGACAAAGATCCAAAACCTCCCAGAACCATGGACAACTGGCAAGGACTAATGAATCCTGCACACCTAAATACCCCAGTCAGAACTGCAATCAGCAGAAACACCTGACCAGGACTGCAACTCAGGGACAACTGCATTACCACCTACAACCACTGGAGGGAACCCAAAAGCAGAATTCACAACAGAGAAGGTATAGAGTAATGCATCTGGAGCGCCCGCTAGAACCGTGTGGTACTCAGGCTGGGTCCGGCGGTACTTAAAGGGGAGGGTCACGGCAGCGGTGACCCTATCCGTGGCCCAATTAAAAGCAATGAAGTGAAGTGGACAATAAAGTCTATGGGGAAATGTTCGTGATGCCACCTGTGGTACTCGGCCAGGGATGGCCGACGCTGCTTAAAGTGGACCACTGGGCTTATGGTATTGCAACAGAGTTGATACTGCTCCCCATAGGTAGAGCTTTGTCCCCGGGCTACCGATGCAGTTAGTAAGGGATAATAGCTGGTGGGGTGCAGGACTGAGGATGCAGGAAATAATGGGTTTGCAGTTTCCTTTACTTTTTTACTGATGTATTTCAGGTGCAGTCTGAGGCACAGGTTACAGGTGTAGATGGGGTCCGGACGGCCTGGGAGTAACTTGGGATCCACTTGGCCAGGTAGGCTTGGAGGCCTTCTTTCTGCGCTGAATTCTCTGTCCCTTGCTGCCTGAAGCTTTAAACATGTTCCTCTCAGTGTCTGTTACTTCTAATCTGTTTGGTTGACAGCACGAACCTTTCATGGGCACTGTCTTCTCACTGGCAGCCCGAGGCTCCTGACTTCCTGTGGTGCCTCCAGGTATTAGATGGGCCAGGAGACCCGCAATCTTCTGCTCTCCGGTTCTAGCTGCTGGACCTTTAGTACCCATGCAACCACGGATTCCGGTTTCTGGTCTGGAGTTAGGAAGGTGTTGTATGTTTGTATTACCTGCCAAGGGGATCCCTCCTTACCTCCAAGCATGACATCACCCCCCCTCCACATGAGGAAGGCAATGCCATTTTGGCAACCTGACTCCTGGGGTGGCACACATCAATAGTATATGGCATATATGAACCTGTAAAAAAATAATAAAACATCAAGTAAAATTATATATAAATTATGCCTATACAGTGAATGAGTGTATCTTAATATTGGATATATGCATGAATTGTGGGAACATATACATGCATGGGGGGATCATATACATAGATTGGGGGAGCATATACTAGGTTGGGGAGCAAATATACAGATTGAGGGCATGTACATGTATTGGGGGTGCATATACTAGGATGGGGTGCGTTTACCTGGATGGTGTGTGATACACCCACCAGGGCCGGGGGGTACTTGGTACAGGGTCAGGTACTCACAGGGGGATGTCATGGTGCAGGTGACCCGGTCTGTGGCCCTGGGTGCCCATGTTAATGGAAGGTCTTTAAAGGGATTTGTGAAATAATAAAAGTTTGTAAAGCCACCTGTGGTATTCTGGGTGTCACACTCCCCCCGTTAAATCCAGTACTCCTGGACTGGGAAAAGAAAACAACAGTTACAGATTATTAAAAAGACATACAATTTTTTAAATGCTGATAAACAGGTTAAACAGGTAAACTTGAGCTTCCCTTTATGGGAGGAAAGAAGGCTTTAACGTTGCAAGAACATACTGTATTTACATAAATATATAAATAACTTTTCAAAAATAGAACTTTTGCTATAATATACCATGGATGGCAACTACCCTTACGGGTATAATACTTTAAGGTTTCCTTTAATTAAAGGGCAAACATATTCAAGTCAATAACTCAATAACATGTAAACAATAGCAACAATGCGAGGGACCCGTTTCGTCAACCCTCAACGTAGTCTTTGGGTGGGCAACAGGGCGTAGTATCCTGACCCCATCTTCGGCCACGCCAAATGGGTTTTTCTTCATGTCTCTGTAAAACAAATCAACTCCCAAGGCAATATTAGCAACATTTTCTGTAAAGAATCTTTTGTAAAACCAGTAGGAAGCACCTTAAGAGGTGTCAACTATGTACAAGAAAGTTTTGATCATGCCTAGTTCATGACTCTATAGTTCTGTTAAACTTGAGCAACAGTAACATAACCAACCAGGTTAACTTTTAACTATTTACAGTCATATTCAAGCTTGCAGCATCAAAAACTGTTTATCTCCTTTGCCAGGGTAGCTCCTGGTGGCTACTGTTTCTTGACCGGGAGAAGCTTTCTGCAAATGTCACAACAGGTGACTCAAATGATTTTAATTCAGTATTTGGGGTCTGGGCTTTGGCCTGCATAGCGGTGCTGTCGGTGGCTTTGGCAAGGTCAGTCACTGTAGCGAGATCAGTAGCTGGGGCCTGGTTTGGTTTCCTACTGGGGCAGGATCAGTCTCTTTACCTGCTGCTGTGGTGTCTCCAGTGCTGGTCACCTCTGCTGACATCAGGGGCTGCCGGATAGGATGCTGCTCCTGCAGTTTCACCCTCAGCACCGCCTTCCACTTGTTCACGGTGTTCAGCTGTGTCCGCAGGAGTTGGTCACTGAGATCTTCCACCTCCGCTTTTAGGAACTTCGGGACCTCTGGTAACGGCTCACCATGGCTTCCATCCTGGTAGTTGGGTGAGTCTTCAGCTTCCACCCCACGCTCCTGGTCTTGGTCACTCGCCATCTTCCTCTCGGTGTCTCGGACCGGTTTCCGCTCTCTCCTTCGAGGGCGGAGCTTCTTCCTCAATCTCCCGCAATTCAGGATCAGGAGGCGGATCTCTCTGGCTGATGGGCATGTCCTCAGGGTGCAAAAGTATTTGGAGTGGGCGGCCATTATTTTCATGCTGCACAGCTAGCCCCGCCCATGATGGCGCCCTTTTTCTTTCTCCTGCGCTCCTCGTGGCGCTCTTCCTGGCGCTTTGTTTTTGGTGGTTATTTTGAAAAATAAAGCGCACATCGTGTTTCGCAGTTATGGCGATGTTTTGATGGCAATGTTTTAAAAGCTCATTAAATTCCCTGGTACACAATTCAATAAAGTCTCTCTAGTTTCTCATTTAAGCACAGTCTCTTAGGTGCACAAGACCCGTTTGCTGGGTCTGCCCATCCTGTTCGTGATGCCAGAATGAAACGCCCGCAAGGGCCGTGGGGTACTCGGTATCGGGTCCGGCACTCACAAGGGGATGTCAAGGTGGCAGCGACCCGGTCTGTGGCCCTGGGCACCCATGTTAAAGGGAAGGACCTCAAATGGATTTGTGAAATAATAAAAGTTTGTGGTGCCACCTGTGTTATTTGGTCAGGGATGACTGACGCTGCTTAAAGGGGTCCACTGGGGTGATGTTATGGCAGCTGGGATGGTGTAGCTTCCCACAGGTGAAGCTGGGTCCCCAGGGCTCCCGGTGTAGTAGATGAAGACGGTGAGTGGTGTTATTAAGAACGGAGGACACAGGTTTGCAGTCTCTACCTGGTTTACTGATGGTAGCAGGCTGCCCCAGTCCAGGGCACCAGATCACAGGTACTGGCAGGGTCCAGCCAGCTTGGGATCGAGTTCAGAGTCCCCTTTAACTAGGTGGAGTTAAAAGCCTTCCTCTTAGCGCAGTGGTATTGTAGACCTTTACTGCCTAAGACTTCTTTCAAGGTCTTCTCAGTTCTCTCTGTCCCCCTTTAGGTAGGACTCAATCCCGTATGACAGGTAACTCGAGCCTTTTTACAGGGTCTCTATCATGACCTGGGCTCTATGTGTCACTGTGTCTCCTGGGTGTAAGGGCGGACAAGTTACATGTAGTTTAGCTGTCCTACTGGTTTCTGCTGTGCCTCCTAGAGTATGACACAACCTCGGTCTTCCAGCTACTGGTATCTGCGCTCTGTCAGGGAGGTAGCCCAGTCGCTGCTATTCTCCCTTGTTGTCACTCTCCTTTGCTTCACTCTCTGGCACGTTCGCTACAAGCTGATCTTCCTTCTGTATCTCGCTATCTAGGAGCTGCAGCATTTCAGTCTACATGGCCCCTCACTCGCCCTTCTGTCTCAGACTGCTCCCATCTGCTGTCTGGCACCAACTGTCTAACTCTTCCAAACTGCTTAGCAACTGCCTAGCAACTAACTCCTCCTCCCTACCAGAGAGAGAATCTCCCCCTGAAGTCCGGTGTAGAGCTCCCCCTTCTGGCCTGGCAGCAGAATGGTGGTGTATGTGCTGATTACTTGTTAAAAGGAATCCTTGATCGCTTCCAAGCATGACATCACTCTCCCCATGAGGAAAGCAATGCCACTGTGACAACCAGGACCCTGGGGCATCACAGGTGCGTACACCAGGATGGAGGAGCATATACCAGGATGGGGGGAAAGCATATACCTGGATGAGGGTGCATATTCAAGGATGGGGGTGCATATACCATGGATGGGGGGCATATACCATGATGAAGGGCATTTACCAGGATGGAGGAGCATATGTCAGCATGGGGGCATATACATGTTTTGGATGAGCATATACAAGGATGGGGGAGCATATACAATGATGGGGGCATGTACATGGATTGGGAATCATATACTAGGGTGGGGGAGCATATACAGGGATGGGGCAACATATACAAGAATTACGGAACATATACAGGGATATGGGAGCATATGCATGGATTGGGACATCATATAAAAGTATGGGGATCATATACAAGGATGTGGGAATATAAATAAAGATGGGGCATCATATACAACGATGGGGGAGCATATACCAGGATGGGGGAACATATGCAAGGATTGAGGGAGCATATTAAAAAATGGGGGTATATACAAGGTCTGAGGGAGCATATCCAAGGATGGGGGAGCAAAAATTAGGATGAAAGTGCATATACATGAATTGAGGGAACATATACATGCATTGGGGAGCATATACCAGGATGGGGGAGCATGTATATGGATTGGGGGGCATGTACATAGATTGGGGGAGCATATATCAGGATAGGGGTGCATATGCCAGGATAGGGGCATATACAAGGATATGGGCGCATATACCAGGATGTGGGTGCATGTACCAGAATGAGAGGGCAAATACCAGGATAGGAGGCATATTCCTTTACATCTGCAGATATAATGCAAACTTTTCAGAGGCCATGCTGCATTCACTTTCGCTCCTTTTTTTCACACTTTTTCGTTAAGTATATAATTCCACGTGTTAATTCATAGTTTTGATGCCTTCAGTGTGAATGTACAATTTTCATAGTCATGAAAATAAAGAAAAATCTTTAAATGAGAAGGTGTGTCCAAACTTTTTGTCTGTACTGTACTCCCGGCCAGATCCCGACCAATGGGTGCGGATTCACTCCATACACTTCTATTGAGCGAGGACACGTTCCGTACTGAGATGTGGCTATCTAGTGGATGTAGCCAACTAAAGGCTCAGCCTTGCTTCGTGCAAGTGTATGAAAGCGAGTCCACACCCACTCGATGAGCTCTGGCTGAGAGTATGTATAACTCATACAAATCCTCCGGTTCTGGCTCAAAAAATCGGCGTATTCCCGCAGCTCACAGTGCGCGCACTGGGGGATTCATAACAAAGTGTGACCCCTTTAAGACTCATTCATGTGCACTTATGTTCACAAACTTGTCACATTGAAACTCGCCATAGGTAAAACATGCATGCTCAGCTCAGTTAATAATAATAATAATAATCTTTATTTATATAGCGCCAACATATTCCGCAGCGCTTTACAGTTTAACAGTTCATACACAGTCATTAGTAACAACGTTTAAAATAATACAATAATTAAAGTAAAATATGACGACTCTGCTCGTGAAAGCTTACAATCTACAATGAGGTGGGAGAGACACCTACAATGATGTCCCAGCCATCTTGAGGGAGTGTGGGATAGATAAAGGCTGCATGAGCTAGTCACTAGCCAATATTTGTGGTACTGTTGGGTGCGGTGAGGTTTCATGGAGAATTATTCTCAGATAGATAGTGAATGGGACACACACACACATAAAAATAAAAGAACTTTGATTAGGGAACACTATAGGCCGCTCTGAACAGATGTGTTTTGAGGGAGCGCCTAAAACTGTGTACGTTGTGGATAGTCCTAATTTGTTGGGGTAGAGCATTCCAGAGGATTGGCGCAACGTGGGAGAAGTCTTGGAGCCGGGAGTGGGAGGCAATTGGTAGGCATAGACCAAAACGCTATCACAAGTGTACAGCAGATTTATTCAATTGTGATTACTCAGGTTCCCTTCTAATTTTTGAGTTTAGAAAACTTTTAGTGTGAGAAATATGCATTAGACATGTGAAAGTGAGCAAAACATTTTGGACAGTATTATATTATTTGTGCCTTTTTTTCATTTCCTCATAAATCCTGTATGTGCTCTTCATTGTAACTATTTAAATTAAATTACTTACTTGTTTGCACAATGGGTTTGATTTAGTTTTGGCATTCCTGATCCATGGAAAAGGCATTATTTTTATTCTACTGCTATTGTTCTCAAGTTTGCAATATTAATAACTTATGGTACAACACAGACAGTCGTCTGGTTATAAAATATACCAGTACTTATTCCCAATCCATTTGATCTTGGTTGCACATATACAATTGTTGAATATGAAGAGTCAAATAATGAAACCTAACATTATCTCATCAACAAAATAAAAGATTTTTCTAATATTTTTATACTGAAATGTTATTCATTCAAAGAGCATGCATGGCCTGCATTTGCATCTCCCTCTACCTCCGACATAAGCCTGGGGTTTTATCTTAATATTTTTATCTTGTGGCACTCTTCGTTCCCCAATGAATATAAAAGTGACATCTCAGTCCCCGTAAATTTTTCAAAGGTTTGTCAAGCGTCAAGCCAGAATATCGTGGTGCCTGACAGATATGCAGTGCCTTGATAAAAATATTCATATCTGTTAGGGCTGGCGGAACGCAGCAAATAATTATAAAGATGGAATAAGGACCGTTCGCAGCCCGGTGTCCACCGTGCAGGGATGATACCTGCTGCTAGGCAATGACGGACAGTAAATGGCAGTATAATGAAAACACACACGGGTTAGCTACACCCGGTATAAATGAAGCAAACCCTGCTGCGTCACAGGACCACAACACTGCAGAGGAAACGCAAGTATTGAGTCACAGAACTCTGCCCCAAGACGCGGAGTTAGAGTACCTCTAGACCACTTGCATTCAGCACCGGAAATGCAGTGCCAGGGAAAGCACAAAATAGATTTAGCGCACTGGGTGGGCGCAGTGCCGCTTTGGCAGACACCACTAACCGTCCAAGAAGGGACAGGTAAGCGCACTGGCTGCGCACGGTGCCACACAGGCTAATGCTGCAGATAGACGCTATAAATTGTGCCTGGTGCTGAATGGCACTAGGTGGCACTAGATAGCTCCAACATTCGCGAGCAGTTATCAATACTAGGGATGGGTATGATTCAGAGCTTTCACCAGAACAGGCATACATCCACACACACACAATAACTGATTTATACTAGCGCATGGCCATGCGGTCATTCAAACCTTTTATAGCGGAAGTTCTCCAGGACATTCCTAGTGGTCCAATAAGAGCTGCTACAGGACCTGAGCATGTGACCCCCGACCTCCAATGAGAGGTCATCCCTTGGGCATGATCAGAAGAAGAAAAGCAGGACTTAATCCCTGCTCGCCGCTGATCAGTACTGGTTACGATGGCCGAGCCTGGAAGGACAGCAGTAACCCGCCACACAGTATCAGCTTGAGCCAGATGCAGGGACCGATGTCTCTGCTGAGCAGGCTCCACTGTGGCTGGAGGAGAATGGGAGACCGCAGTGGACATGGTTTGAGATTCCCCCTGTGCAGCGGCGGGAACTCAACACCTAACATTACCCCCTCCTTGGGCCTCGCTACGCTCGAAGGCAGCAATGAGCTGCGGAGCCCAAATGTGCTCAACAGGCTCCCAGGATCTGTCCTCTGGGCCATGACCCTTCCAATCCACCAAATAGAATTTTTTGCCACGTACCACCTTACACCCCATAATAGCATTCACCTCGTAATCATCCATGGATGAACCCAATGTCCCGGCAGATGACTCAGAAAACTGGGACATGTGAACGGGCTTTAGGAGGGAGACATGAAAGGTGTCGGTAATACCCAGGCGTGGAGGAAGGGCCAGACAGTAAACCACAGGGTTAACGTGTTCCAGAACCTTGAAGGGGCCTAAGTAGCGAGGCGCAAACTTAGTGGGCTCAACTCGCAGCCTGATATTATGGGCGGAGAGCCACACTAAGTCGCCAGGAGCAAAGGTCAGAACGGGGCGCCGATGTGCATCAGCGGAGACCCTCATTCTATCCTTAGAGGCCAGGATGGCATCCTGTGTGCGGTCTCAAATGTCATGTGCCTCCACAGCCAAGTCTGCCAACCTGAAGTCGGCGGAAGACACGGGCATGGGCACAGGAATCCGCGGGCCATACTTAAGGAGGAATGGGGTCTGCCCAGTGGAGTCCGCTACAGCGTTGTTCAGAGCGAACTCCGCCCATGGTAGCAAGGATGCCCAGTCATCCTGCCTGGCTGAAACAAAATGTCGCAGGTATGTGATCAGGGTCTGGTTGGCCCTCTTTACCAACCCATTCTTCTCGGGATGGTATGTGGAAGAGAGATTCAGCTCGACGCTGAGTAGATGACAAAGCTCCCTCCAGAACCGAGATGCAAACTGGGGACCCCGGTCACTGACAATTTTGTCTGGCATACCATGTAGGCAGAAAATGTGTTTAACAAACAATGCTGCCAAGGCCCATGCAGAAGGTAGCAGTGTAAGAGGCACCAAGTGCACCATTTTGGAAAAATGGTTGGTGACTACCCAAATAATGGTGCAGCTACGGTACTTGGGTAAGCCCACTACAATGTCCATCCCGACCATTTCCCAGGGCCTGTACACCACCAGCAGGGGGTAAAGTAACCCAGCAGGCCGTTGTCCAGGAGACTTGTTCTTGGCACAAAAGACACATGCCCGAATATAGACTCTGATGTCACGGGCTATATTTGGCCACCAGCACGTCCTCGCCAGGAGCTCAGATGTCCTCTTGGTCCCAAAATATCCACCCACCCTGGATGAGTGAGCCCAAGAAAGAACCTCCGGTCGCAAATTGGATGGCACAAAAGTCTTGCCCGGGGGCACAGACTCTAGCAAAACTGGGGCCACGATCCTCAGGCTCTCTGAAGTGACAATTAACCCAGGCTCTTCCTCCTCCTCCGATGACACTAAGGAGCAGGAGAGAGCATCGGCACGAGGGTTCTTCTCCCTGGAGAGAAAATGGAGGGTGAAGTGGAACCGGGAGAAGAACAGGGACCATCTAGCCTGGCAAGAGTTTAGCCGCTGGGCGGTTTGTAAATATGTAGAGAAAGGAAATATGGATCCAGCTCCAGTCCTGAGGACTAAGGGCACATTTGTTGCTCGAAATGCATCCAGTCGGGTGCTGGTTGCTCTCCTTTACCCACTATGCCGGTCATGTCTCAGCAGCATTTTAATGGGAACTAATAAAGTTTTTACATTTTATTCCTGGAGCTGGATCCATATTTCCTTTCTCTACACGTCGACCAGTGTTGTGGCAGCAACACTTTGTTTCCGTGCTCGGATGGATACTTACCACATCGGACAGATGAACTAAGGGTGAGCTGAAATATACTCTTTTTTTTCTGGGTTTGTAAATATACCAAATTTTTGTGGTCGGTGAATACTTGGAAGGCATAGCGAGCTCCCCCCAAGAGGTGTCTCCACTCCGAAAAGGCCAACTAGCAACTCCCTGTCCCCGATGGAGTAATTCCTTTCTGCCGAGGAGAAGGTCTTGGAGAAGAAGCAAGGATGCTTCTGACCTTGAACATCCTTCTGGAAGAGGACTGCTCCAGCACCGACAGAAGAGGCATCCACCTCCATGATGAATGGTTTATCAACATCAGGGAGATGTAAAATGGGAGCGCTAGCGAAGTGTGACTTAATTGAAAGAAAGGTCTTGGAGACCTCCTCCGACCACAATTTGGGATTTGTTCCCTTCTTGGTGAGGACAATCAGGGGAGCTAACAAAGTTGAGAAGTGGGGAAGGAACTGGTTATAATAATTAATGAACTGCATAAATATACTCCATAAAGCGCTGCACCGCTTTAAGAGAATGGGGTTCCTGCCAGTCCATCACAGCCTGTAGCTTGGCAGGATCCATGGCCAATCCCCGGGCGGAGATGATATAGCCCAGGAAGGGCAAGGACTCCTGCTCAAGCACACACTTCTCCAACTTGGCATAGAGGGAGTTTGCCCGTAGGAGGTCAAAGACTTTGCAAACATCTCTCCGGTGGGAGCCAATATCTAGAGAGTAGATGAGAATATCATCCAGATAGACTACGACTGAGGTGGTGAGCATATCCCGGAAGATATCATTCACAAAGTCTTGGAAAACAGCAGGAGCATTACAGAGTCCAAAGGGCATCACCAGGTATTCATAATGCCCATCCCTGGTGTTAAATGCCGTCTTCCGTTCGTCCCCCTCACGGATGAGAATCAGGTTGTAAGCACCCTGCAGATCAAGCTTAGTAAATACCCTTGCTCCCCGCAACCTATCGAATAGCTCAGTATCAGAGGCAGAGGGTATTTGTTCTTAACGGTGATGGCGTTAAGACCCCTGTAATCTATGCATGGACGTAGTTCTCCATTCTTCTTCTGTATGAAGAAGAACCAGGCCCCTGCAAGTGACACTGACTTCCTAATGAATCCTCTTGCCAGATTCTCATGGATGTATTGGGTCATCGCCGCGAGAGATAAGGGATAGACTCGACCCCGGGGAGGCTCTTCACCAGGCAAAGGTCAATAGGACAGTCATAGGGGTGGTGGGGCGTAAGGGTCTCCACCGCCCTCTTGGAGAACACGTCCACATAGGGCCAATGGTGCTTGGGGAGAGGAAAGATCTGCGGGTACTTCAGTAGTAGCAACCTGAACGCACTCCCTCAGACATCTACCCACACAAGATTTACTCCATCCCAGAATTCTCCCTGAGGACCACTCTATATGAGGAGAGCTGTAGCAGAGTCATGGTACCCCTAAGAGGACCTCATCAATTCCCTCGGGAATGACTAGCAGGAAGATAATCTCCTGATGGGATGGAGACATGGATAAAGCAAATGGGATGGTCTGGTGTGTTATTTGTGAGGGCAGAGTCGACCCATTCACCACTCGTACAGTCACCGGCTTGGCGAGCATCACCAGGGGTATAGCGTGGCGTTGGGCGAAGGCAGAGGATATAAAACTCCCCTCCACCCCGGAATCCACACAAACCTCGACTGTAAGAGTGGATGGGCCTAAGGTGATTGTCCCTTTGAAGGACAGTTTGGAGGAAAACGTCACCGTGTCTAGTGTACCTCCTCCTACAACCGCTAGATGCTGACATTTTCCCGACCGCTGGGAACATCTGGAGGCAAGATGTCCTGACTGCTGGCAGACATGACAGACCTTGAGTGCACGAGCGGTCCTGGACTTAGATCCTGCTCGTGACACCTCCATGGCCTCACGTGGCTTGGACGCCTGGACCGTAGACTCCAGAGGTTTGGCGAAGGTGGGAGCCACCTTAAACCTCTGCCTACACTGGGCTCGTTCCAACCTTCGCTCGTTAAAACGAAGGTCGATGCGAGTTAATAAAGCTATTAGCTCCTCCAGTGTGGCGGGAATCTCTCTGGTGGCCAAGGCGTCCTTCACATGGTCAGCCAGCCCCCTCCAAAATACAAGGATGAGGGCATTATCTGACCACTCCAGCTCTGATGCTAAAGTCCGGAAGTGGATGGCAAAATGGTTGACCATGGATGAGCCCTGTGTCAATACCAGCTGTTGGAGCACCGTATCATGGGTGACTCGAGGTGCTAAAAATACCTGTTTCAGAGTGCTCAGGAACCGCGGAGCACTCCTGCATCGTCACGCTCCTGCAGTGGCGTAGCTCGCTCCAATGCCCTGTCCGACAGGAGGGGTACAATGAATCCCACCTTTGCCCGCTCTGTGGGAAAACGTGCAGCCTGGAGCTCGAAGGGGTATTGTGCACTAGCTCATGAATCCCCTACACAGCTTACTGTCGCCATTAAACTTATCTGGCAAAGGGAAGCAGGATAAGGTCGGAACAGGGGGGAGTGGACAAACTAGCTGCAGCCATGCTAGCAGCCTGAACAGCTACTGTGGTAACATCCACAGCTGAGGTTGTTCGCTCAACAGCCACCAACCTGCCCTCCAGCTGCTGGATGTACCGCTACAGTCACTGTTTGTCCACCATTACTAGCCAGACCCTGGTGCTAGTATAATGTTAGGGCTAGTGGAACGCATGGGGTCCACCGTGCAGGGATGATACCTGCTGCTAGGTAAAGGCGGACAGTAAATGGCGGTATAATCAAAACACACAGGTTAGCTACACCCGGTATGAATGATGCGAACCCTATTGCCTCACAGGACCACAATACCGCAGAGGAAACGCAAGTATTGAGTCACAGAACTCTGCCCCAAGATGCGGGGTTAGAGTCCCTCTAAACCACTTGCGTTCGGCACTGAAACTGCGGTGCCAGGGAAAACACAAAATAGATTTAGTGCACTGGGTGCACGCAGCACCGCTCTGGTGGACACCACTAACCGCCCAAGTATGGACAGGTAAGAGCACTGGTTGCACACGGTGCCGCACAGGCTAACACTGCAGATAGTCGCTATAGATTGTGCTTGGTGCTGGATGGCACTAACTGGCACTAGATAGCTCCAACATTCGCAAGCAGTCATCAACACTAAGGATGGATTGTATGATTCGGAGCTTTCACCAGAACAGGCATAAATACACACACAATAACTGATTTATACTAGCGCATGGCCGTGCGGCAATGCGAACCTTTTATAGTGGAAGTTCTCCAGGACCTTCCTAGTGGTCCAGTAGGAGCTGCTACAGGACCTGAGCATGTGACCCCCGACCTCCAATGAGAGGTCGTCCCTTGGGCATGCTCATAAGAAGAAAACCAGGAGCGCCTGCTCGCTGCTGATCAGTACTGGTTACAATGGCTGAGCCTGGAAGGACAGCAGTAACCAGCTGCACAGTATCAGCTTGAGACAGACACTGGGACCGACGCTGCTGAGCAGGCTCCACTGTGGCTGGAGGAGAATGGGAGACCGCAGTGGACATGTTTTGAGATTCCCCCTGTGCAGCGGCGGGAACTCGACACCTAACAATATCCAGTGAACTTTTCCACATTTTAACACATTACATCCAAAAAACTAACTGTAGTTTACAATTTTTTTTTGTAGTTCACCAACCCAAAATAGCAAGTATTTGTGAAGCATAAATGAAATAATACATGGTTTTCTAATTATTTAAAAATATAAATCTGAAAATTGTGATGTACATTTGTATTCAGTACCTGTAGTCTGATACTCGTAATTAAAATAATGAGTGACCAATTGCCTTCAGATGTCAAATAATTAGTAAATTGAGTCCACCTGTATATAATGTATTCTCAGTATAACTACAGCTGTTCTGTGAAGGCCTTAGAGGTTTGTTTGAGAACATTAGAGATACAGAATCATGAAAACCAAGGAACACACCAGACAGGTCAGGGATAGAGTTATGGAGAAGAGTAAAGTAGCATTAGGTTATAAAATGCATAGCCCCATGTTGTGAATTCTGTGGCAGAGCTCCCTCCTGTGGTCACAAGTGGTACTTCGGCTGATTCTCTCTGTGAGCTTCTGTTGGTGGAGGGAAGTGGTACTGCGGCTTTTGAGTTTCCTCCCTCAGGTGATCTGGTGAGGTTGTTAGGTGCTTCTCTACTTAACTCCACCTAATGCTTTGATCCTGGCTTCCTTTCAATGTTCCAGTGTTGGACTTGCTTTTCCCTGGATCATTCCTGTGGCCTGCTGCTCTGCATAGCTAAGTTCTTCTTTGCTATTTGTTTGCTATTTTTTCTGTCCAGCTTGTCTAATTTTTTGCTGGAAGCTCTGGGACGCAAAGGGTGTACCTCCGTGCCGTTAGTTCGGTACGGAGGGTCTTTTTGCCCCCTTTGCGTGGTTTTCTTTAGGGTTTTGTGTAGACCGCAAAGTTACCTTTTCTATCCTCGCTCTGTTAAGAAAGTCGGGCCTCACTTTGCTGAATCTATTTCATCTCTACGTTTGTCTTTTCATCTTAACTCACAGTCATTATATGTGGGGGGCTGCCTTTTCCTTTGGGGTATTTCTTTGAGGCAAGGTAGGCTTATTTTCTATCTTCAGGCTAGTTAGTTTCTCAGGCTGTGCCGAGTTGCATAGGCAGAGTTAGGCGCAATCCACGGCTGCCTCTAGTGTTGTTTGGAGAGGATTAGGGATTGCGGTCTGCAGAGTTCCCACGTCTCAGAGCTCGTTCTATGATTTTGGGTTATTGTCAGATCACTGTATGTGCTCTGACCGCTATGTCCATTGTGGTACTGAATTGCCTTTCATAACAGCCCCAGCTCTGATAATCTCAAGGAGCACTGTTCATACCATCATCCTAAAATGAAAAGAGCAAACTGCAAACCTACCAAGACATGGCCATCCATCTAAACTGACATCCCAAGCAAGGAGAGCACTAAATAGAGAAGTAGTCAAGAGGCCCATGGTCACTCTGGAGGAGCTGCAGAGATCCACAGCTCAGGTGGGAAAGTCTGTCCACAAAACAACTATTAATTGCATAATCCACAAGTCTGGTCTTTTTGGAAGAGTGGCAAAAAAAAGTAATTTTTGAAAGCAAGCCTTAAGAAGTACCTTTTGCAGTTTCTAAAAAGCTATGTTGGGGACACAGCTAGCATGAGGAAGAAGGGGCTCTGGGCAGATGAGATTAAAGTAGAACATTTGGGACTAAGTGCAAAATGCTGTGTGTTGCGGAAAACTACCACTGCACATCACACTGAAAACACCATTCACCATTGTCAAGCATGGTGTTGGCAGCATAATACTGTGGGGATGCTTTTCTCAGCAGGGAACGGGAAGCTGGTAAGCATTGATGGAAAGATGGATGGAGCTAAATACAGGGCAATCCTGGAGGAAAACTTGTTAGAGGCTGCAAAAGACTTGAGACTGGGGCGTAGGCTCACCTTCCAGCAGGACAATGAAACTATTAATGTGTGTGAATGGCTTAGTCACAGTTCAGACCTAAATCCCATTAAGTGTGATCCTGTGGCAAGACTTGAAAATCGCTGTTCACAGACACTCCCTAACCTGACTTTCCACGCTAAAATTAGAGATTATATTACCTAAACGACCCTTGCACCAATTCCATTTGAAATTCTTGATTTATTAGAATCAAATTTCACTGAGCAGGAAAAAGTGAACATGATAAAAAAAACACTATAAAAAATTACTGGGAATAGATGCAAATTGCCTCTTCAGAGAGAAAAGCGGACTTGAACTCTATAGCACCACCTGTTGGAAGTAGAGATCCTACAAGTCACAATAGACCCTGTAACGAGTCTTGCAATATGACTTAGGATAAAATGCAAATCAGAATCTCAATTTGCAGGTATGGTGTTTCTGACTATTTGCTCTTGTCAGTGCAAAGTATGAGAACTGATAAGGCTAGGTGAGAGGCTCTGGACTGGGGTCTAAGGGGTAAGGTTCCTCCTTGTGGAGAGTGACATACCTGATCTGGCTTGTCAAGGTAAGATGGATTTTCCCCTCTTTTCTTTACAACTTTACAGGAATATCTTTTTTTTTCTAGGGAAGGTTTTGAACTTAATTTCTGCTTTAATCTCTTTTCTAAAACAGGCCACACATGATGGTTATTCTCAAGCCAGGAAAGGATACCACCCATTGTTCTAGTTATTGCACTAATTCTTTAATTAACCCCTTCACACCCCAGCCAGCTTTCACCTTCCTGACAAGACCAATTCTTTCAATCTGGCCAGTGTCACTTTATGAGGTTACAACACTGGAAAGCTTCAATGTATCTCAGTGATTCTTTAGATGTTTCTTTTTTTGTGACATGTTGTGCTTCATGTTAGGGATACATTGTTGTCAATATGATTTGCGTCTATTTATACAAATATTGAACATTTTAAGGAAAAAAATGGAAAATTTAGCAATTTTCAAACTTTGAATTTTTATGCCTGTCATAGAGAACATTAAAATCCATGAAGCCACTCTAGTGAGGGGGCATTCACTCTCCTCTTCCTCTCTCACAAAGAATTGCAGTAGGAAAAAGAGCTTACATTCTAGGTACCGTCACACTGAGCAACTTTTGAACGATAACGATAGCGATCCGTGACGTTGCAGCGTCCTGGATAGCGATCTCGTTGTGTTTGACACGCAGCAGCGATCAGGATCCTGCTGTGACATCGCTGGTCGGAGCTAGAAGGCCAGAACTTTATTTTGTCGACAGGTCACCCGCTGTCATCGTTGGATCGGCGTGTGTGACGCCGATCCAGCGATGAGTCCCCGGGTAACCAGGGTAAACATCGGGTTACTAAGCGCAGGGCCGCGCTTAGTAACCCGATGTTTACCCTGGTTACCTTTGTAAAATAAAAAAAAAAAAAACACTACATACTTACATTCCGGTGTCTGTCACATCCCTCACCCTCAGCTTCCTGCACTGACTGTGAGCGCCAGCCGTAAAGCACAGCAGTGACGTCACCGCTGTGCTCTGCTTTACGGCCGGCGCTCACACAGTCAGTGCGGGAAGCTGAGGGCGAGGGACGTGACAGACACTGGAATGTAAGTATGTAGTGTTTTTTTTTTTTACTTTTACAAAGGTAACCAGGGTAAACATCGGGTTACTAAGCGCGGCCCTGCGCTTAGTAACTCGATGTTTACCCTGGTTACCCGGGGACTTCGGCATCGTTGGTCGCTGGAGAGCTGTCTGTGTGACAGCTCCCCAGCGACCACACAAGGATTTTCCAACGATCACGGCCAGGTCATATCGCTGGTCGTGATCGTTGGAAAGTTGATCAGTGTGAAGGTACCTTAAGTCTCTTTGAAATGGAATTACACAATGGATATAGGAAAGTGAGTAAATTACTTATAGCTAGGGGGGGGGGAAGAAACCAATTAAGATAAGAAGAGGTAACCACCTAAGGTCCATTTGAAGCCAGGACTCCCTGGTCTGAACAAAGAATTAAGACAGCGACTGTTGTGATATCGGACATGAAGTCCAGGGTTCCTTTGATTAGAGGAGGGGAAGTAGGATCTCTCCAGGATGAAGCTGCTATGATGAAAGAAATTCCCCTGACTTTATGTCTATGAAGGAAAGTTATGAATATTGGGATTTGTATAGATCTGATAGAGATGGGGCATACATTTTCAACTTCAGGACTAATAAGAGAAGAATATGCATGCTTTCTCATAACCGTGACACCTGCCTATGAGCCCCAACTCAGTAGTGGACAGGTCGCTGACAACAGCCATGTCATGTTTGGCCTCTGGGTATGGTAAAATCCTGATAAAAATATGGCATCAATCTCGAATGTCTGTGATCATCTGGAGGGAAGTTATTGTTGATTTTGGAAATTTCATAAAATCCTTTAATGGCTGAGAACATCCCGCAACTCAATCCATGTGAGGTCAGCAAGGGGGGTATTGTGTGGGTGCAATTTAGGTGCTGATAAAAGGTCAAGGTGAATTATGATCTGTATTCTTGTAGAGAGATACACATTGGTGTTAACATGATTACGATTCATGGGACGTTTCCAATAAAAGTGCTCTCCTTTGCTAATCTGAATCATTTCTGTGATCAGCGTAGTAAGTTTCTTAGGTTATTCTTTTTTATTTTATATAATTGAATATGCTATATTTTTTGTCATCTTTGTAAAATCTTTTGTATATTTTTTATAAACACTGCATATCCTTTTGGATTAAAAATAAAATGTAATAGTTCTGTTCCTTTTGTTCTGTAAACCATACTCCTGAAAGCCATACGCTACCTGTCAGGCGCCTGGTCAGCCTGTATAAATGACTGGTGGCGGCAGAGAGTAGTTGTTATCGGGGGTTAGCAGAGACCGTACTAGGAGTATATACATGTATTCCATGAGTTGGAATCGGAGGTGTATATACAATATACTCACTGTTAGTTTCCTAATAACGGGCCTTTTTGTGGAAACAGCCTGCAGTCTCCTCCGTTAATTATCTATCAATCATGTAATTGTCCAGACAATAGGGGGCAGCAGAGAGCTGTTTGTGACAAAACGATAACAGTGGGTAGAGTAGTGCGACCTTCCCTGGCCATGATTCTTGACAATGCCCTTAAACCAGATAGGTGTACCACACAAAATATTTAATAAATAACATTTATAACATGTCTACTTCACATCAACATAATTTTTTAAACATAATTTTTTGATAGGAAATTAAACTGTTAAAAGTTTATTAGCAATTTCTCATTTTTACAACAAAATTTAGAAAACCAATTTTTTTTATTGACCATATTGCATTTGAAATGACTTTGAGGGACCTATGTGACAGAAAATATCCAAAACTGACACTGTTATAAAAACTACACCCCTCAAACTGCTCAAAATCACATTCAAGAAGTTTATAAACCCTTTAGGGCAGGAGTGAGCAATTAGTTTCCCCAAGGGGCCACAAGAGATACAGTGAATGTTTTGTAGGGCCAAGCCTATAGGCTGAAATTAATTCTGCTCAATATTAATATTACCATATTAATTATAATTACTTTATATTAATATTAATTGTATCACTTAATATTGAGCAGAATTATATTCTATGGGGGGCTAGATTATATTGTATTATACTCTATGAGGGGGTTACATTATATTCTATGGAGGGCTGCATTATACTATATGAGGAGGGCTTCAATGTATTCTATGGAGGGGCTACATTATACTATATAAGGGGGCTGCATTATATTTTGTAGAGTGGCTGTATTATATTCTATGGGGGCTAGATCATATTCTATGGGGGGGCTGCATTATACTATATGAGGGGGTCTGCATTATATTCTATGGGGGTTACATTATACTCTTGTGGGGGCTACATTATATTCTGTGGGGTGGCTGCATTATGGTCTGGGGTGGCTGCATTATAATGTATTGAGGACTATGGAGAATACATTATACTATATGAAGAAATGTGGGGTGCATTATACTATGGGAAGTGAATTGTACTACAGTGATGACTATGGCGGTGCATTATACTGTACTATATGAAGCACTATGAGGAGTGTATTATACTATATGGAGGACTGAGCAGTGTATTTTAATATATGGAGGACTATGAGGCGTGTATTATACTATATGGAGCACTGAAGAATCTATTATACTATATGTAGGACTGAGAAGTGTATTATACTACATGGAGGACTATGGGGAGTGTATAATATTATATGAAGCACTATGAGACGTGTATTATGCTATATGGAGGACTGAGCAGTGTATTTTAATATATGGAGGTGTCACAAAGTGACTGTCGTAGCGTGACACGACCAAACGAGAAGATGGTCACAAAACGGCGAAACACAAAAGGGTACACCGGGGACACTTTAACAACGTTGGGCCCTGTCAGTAGGGAACGAGGAATGGACACCTTCTGCACTCACCTGAAGATGTTCCCTGCTCTTACTAGCATCCCTATTTGGGTTCTCACACCCCGTGGCCAAGCAGGACACCTAATCCCTCACTTGCCCTGCTCCTATCCTGAAGTAGGGAATTGGAAGAGAGAACACTGGTCCCACTGCTGCACTCAGACAACAAAAGATAAGGTAAGTCAAACACCACAGGAAAAAGAAAACACAAAACAACCCTTAGCTGTTCTCTGCTGAAATGCACCGCACAGCAGAGTAAGGCACCAAATTACTGTATTCAACTGAAGCACAACTGAACCAGCAACCCCAGTCTTCAGCATGGTTGGTATCCAAAAGGACCTGTATAACCAGCAGTCAGCTGATGCATCAGGTGACCTTTTAAAGGATGGTGGGAGTGGTCACCAACTACATCAGCAGACTAGGCAGCAATGTAATTACACCAGCAGCCACCTGGGGAAACTGCATTAACCCCCGATGACCTGAAAGGAGAAAAGTTTTAATCTGAGGGAAACCAGATCTGCCACAAATCCAAAAATGGATCGTGACAGGAGGACTATGGGAAGTGTATTATACTATATGGAGTACTATGGGGAGTGTATTATACTATATGGAAAACTATGGGGCACATTATATTATATGGAGGACTATGGGTTGTGAATTTTACAATATGGAGGACTGTGGTGCACATTATAATATATGGAGTACTATGGGTTGTATTATACAAAACAAGCAAAATGCTGCATATTCATCGAGTGATTGGATTGTTTATACCGGAATAGAAATCATTGTGCTCAGCAGCACATCGCCAGTGTAAACTCTAGATGTGCTGCTGATAACATGATACTGTATGGGGACAGATTGATCTAATAGCGATTGTTCTGTTCCCATCATTCTTTCTCAGTTGGTAAAAAGAGGCCGGGAAACAAGTGTCAAAAGACTTCAACATTGTCGATCACACTCGTTTAGCGGCCTGAACTCAGTGCATGTAAATGCAACAGAAATGATTGTGTGTGATGTTAGCAATTGGGACCTCATTTTAAACTTTTGCCCACAGCCCCACTTTACCTAAAACCGGCCCTGACTGTATGAGCCCACACACAGCCCCTATATAACGCAAGAGCACCCACATAACTTCCTATATACAGTAGGAGCCCCAGCATAGCTCCCTATATAGAGTAAGAGCCACCACATAGTCTCCTATATACAGTAAGAGCCCCCACATAGTCTCCTATATACAGTATGAGCCACCACATAGCCTTCTATATACAGTATGAGCAGCTACATAACCTTCCATATACAGTATGAGCCCCACATAGCCTTCTATATACAGCTCTGGCAAAAATTAAGAGACTACCACATCAAAACCCTGTCATGGGCAGCCCAATCTCCAGACATGAACCCCATTGAAAACCTCTGGAATATAATCAAGAGGATGATGGATAGTCACAAGCCATCAAACAAACAAGAACTGCTTAAATTTTTGCACTAGAATCAGTGTGAAAGACTGGTGGAAAGCATGCCAAGACGCAAGAAAGCTGTGATTAAAAATCATGGTTATTCCACAAAATATTGATTTCCGAACTCTTCCGAGGTTAAAACATTAGTATTGTTGTTTCTAAATGATTATAAATTTGTTTTCTTTGAAACAAAATACAAAATGTATTGCTTGGAAATTCGGAGACGTTGTCAGAAGTTTATAGACTAAAAGAACAATTTACATTTTACTCAAAAATATACCTATAAAGAGAAAAATCGGAGAAACTGAAAATTTTGCAGTGGTCTCTGAATTTTTGCCAGAGCTGTACAGTATGAGGCCCATATAGCCTCCAAAATACAGTATAAGCTCCACATGGCCTCCAATATACAGTATCAGCCCCACATGTCCTCCTATATACATTATAAGCCCATATATATAGCTTCTAATATACAGTATGAGCCTCCCACATAGCCTCCTATTTACAAACAAGCATCCAATACACATAAAAGAGAAAACAACCACATAGTCAACTCGATCCCATTCTCCCTGCGCTCTGCTCCTTTCTCCAGTGTTCTGACTCTAAATAATTGACATCAGTGGTCTCATTGCCATTTCTAGGCCAAATAAATAAGTTTTCCAGACCGGTGTATTGTTTATCTTAGTTTGGAAAATAAATAATTGGCATCAGCTATCTCATGGCCATTTGTAGGCCAAAGAATACATTTTCTGTACCGGTGTGTGTTTTCTAGCACTTTTGAAAATAAATGAGTGTAATCAGCCATCTTGTTTCCATTTTTATGCCAAACAAAACAAATTTCTGGATCGCTAAGTGTTATTTCGTAGTCCGGGAAATAAATAATTGACATGAGTTGTCTCGGTGCAGTTAGTTAGCGAAAGAAATAATTTTTCTGGACCACTGTGTGTCATCCAATAGTCTGGAAAATATATATATTTTGCATCACTAGTCTCGTTGCCATTTTTATGACAAATAATTTTTCTGTACATTAAATATTTTTTCTGTACCTATGAGTGTCTTCTAGTACTGTTGCAAATAAATAAATCTACTCTTCAGCCATCTCTTTGCAATTAGTGTGCAGAAAAACTTCTTTAAAAAAATGAAGAGAGCATCAAATAGGGGACATGGCCGTGACCATGATGAAGCTGGTGTAACTGCTGATGGTGGTAAAGGCGTAGCTGCTGTAGGGAGAGGACGTGGTTATTCTGTACATGTTACATACCCAAATAGAACACAATAATCTGGTGCTCGCAGGCAATAGGACGTTATGCTTCCTTTTATATGCCCAAATATTGCTGCACGAATGGTGAGGCCACAAGACGTTGAAAAGGTGATAGATTGGATTGGTGAAAGTGGCTCCAATTCCTTCACTTTATCTTCCAGCTGGTGCAGTGCAGAAAGTGCACAGTTGGCACCTGAGTTCCATGGTCATCTGGCTTCCACCTCACCCCCTTGCAAGTCAGTCAAGTAGACTGAGCCCCAAGTCATGCAGCAGTCTCTTCTGCTTTTTGATGAGTCCGCTGGTTGGGGTTCCGTGGCCCATCCACCAGGCCCTGCCCCAGAAGTGGAAGATACTGAATGCGCAGATGCCCAATCACTTGTTATGCTTGAGGATGAGTACATGGGAGGGGTAGTACACATGGTCAGTCGACCAGCTAAACACATGTCGGATGATGACAAAACTCAGTTGCCAACTACAACATACGAGTATTTCTACAGTGTGCAGAACGGCAAGGAGGACAGGGTTGAGTTGTCAGTTGAGAGAAAGTGTTCAGCTTTCCATCCTCCAAAACCTCGACAGAAAGAGCAGATAACCTCCTAGCCACCCATGAACATGGTCCTGAATGACAGCATTTCCAAATTACTGGCCTTTGAAATGCTGCCATTCTGGCTGGTGAAGAATAGACAGTTTTAAAAACTGAAGGCGGTGGCTGTCCCGACACTACTTTTACAGGTGGGCCATCCCTGCCCTGCATAAACATGTTGCGGATCAAATCAGGTGTGCACTGCACAACATCATTAATGGCAAGGCCCACATAACCACCAATACGTGGACCAGTAAGCATGGCCAGGGATGTTACATCTCCGAAACTGCCAACAGGGTAAATGTGGTGGCTGGGACGGAGGAGGAAGGTGTTCTAGCTCATGTCCTACCACCACCTAGTATTGCTGGACGTTTATCTGTCCAGGTTGCCTTCTACTCCTACTCCGCTTCCTCTTCCTTATCCAGTCACAGGAAGACCTGCATCACCAACTTCATCACAGCCAAGGGGAAATGACCGGAGGCTCTTCTTAAACTTCTCTGTTTGGGGTCAAATTCCACAATGTGCAAGAACTGTAGACTGGGTCAAACAGCAGACACATGAGTGTTTGGTGCTGGAGAACCTCAAATCTGTTGTCACGGGTGTGTCAGAGGCTGCAGACTGTTGTTCTGCAAATAACTGCAGAAGGTCTTAGCAGTTTGCTTGGCAGACTTTTTCCTGGTCCTTCTGACTCTAGGACCCAGTGGCAGTTCCCCCGGCTCTAGTTGATACACCTGGACCGGGGTGTTTATAACTCCCAGCTTGCTGCTGAGAGTTGCGAGTAATATTTCCATTTCCCTGTTGAGGCTGGGAGCTATAGCAGTCCGCTCGCTTCCTTTTTGGTGTTTGAAAGACAGTGACACCTGTGTTTCTCTCTGAGTCTACTCAAGCTAAGTGCTCCACTTGTTTGTGTATCTCATCTGTCTTTAGTAGTAGTGGGGATTGACTAGTGCTGTCCTTCCCTATACAGGGCTTATCACAAGGGTTTAGGTATCCTGCTCGGCAATAGGTGGGGAACCTATATATGGACACTTAGGGCAGACAGGGTGACATTAGATCTGCCTAGGGGTCTCCACTCTCCCCTTCCCTGGTGTTGGATCCCCTTCCCCTTATCCCTTCATGTTGCACTTAGCCTTTCCTACACTGCGTGTGACACCCAAGAAAATCAGAGAACATAGGAGTATTTCTGGTTAAAAAAAGTATTTTATTATTAACATCTCATATAAAAAGTTACAGTGACAACACTGCACATTAGAGTATCTGCACCGCTGGAATAAGTGATGTACTAAGTATGTGGGAAAATGAGTCCGCTATTGTGACTCCTGAAGATATGTGCGGTCGGGTTGGCCAGAGAGAGCCTTCGGATTGGGGCATGCGCAATGAGTGTCTTTAAGGACTTAAGGTACCGTCACACTGAACGATATCGCTAGCGATCCATGACGTTGCAGGGTCCTGGCTAGCGATATTGTTCAGTTTGACATGCAGCAGCGATCAGGATCCTGCTGTGATGTCGTTGGTCGCTGCAGAAAGTCCAGAACTTTATTTCGTCGCTGGACTCCCTGCAGACATCGCTGAATCGGCGTGTGTGACGCCGATTCAGCGATGTCTTCACTGGTAACCAGGTTAAACATCGGGTTACTAAGCGCAGGGCCGCGCTTAGTAACCCGATGTTTACCCTGGTTACCATCGTAAAAGTAAAAATAACAAACACTACATACTTACCTTCCGCTGTCTGTCCCCGGCGCTCTGCTTTCTTCACTGGCTGTGAGCGCCGGCCAGCCGGAAAGCACAGCGGTGACGTCACCGCTCTGCTTTCCGGCCGCTGTGCTCACAGCCAGTGCAGGAAAGCACAGCGCCGGGGACAGACAGCGGAAGGTAAGTATGTAGTGTTTGTTTTTTTTACTTTTACAATGGTAACCAGGGTAAACATCGGGTTACTAAGCGCGGCCCTGCGCTTAGTAACCCGATGTTTACCCTGGTTACCGGCATCGTTGGTCGCTGGAGAGCTGTCTGTGTGACAGCTCTCCAGTGACCAAACAGCGACGCTGCAGCGATCGACATCATTGTCGGTATCGCTGCAGCGTCGCTTAGTGTGACGGTAACTTTAGACACTGCCAGCCGGAAAGGACTTTGGAGGATATACGCATTTTTTTACCTGAGGAGCACAGGCCGGAGTTAACTTGGACATGCACAGTTTGGCCAACTGTGCAATCACTGGAGGACTGATACAGCTGTCTGGATGCTGAGGTGTAACGGCTGCTGTGATAGGCTTGGGAACTTTAAGGGCATGTCAGTGGGGGTGGTTATCGCCATGGGGACTGTAATGCTGTGCATTGATTGGTGTTATTTCTTTGTTTACAATTTAGTGAAGGGAGCTCTAATCTGATGTGACCTGCTCATAAGAGCAATCAGAGCTTTGTACTGTCTATTATATGTATGGGCATTGTGGTAATAACTATATGGGACTGTTTTTAGTATTTTTGTATGTGTGTTTAGGTTATAATGTTGTTTTCACTTTTGTATTGACACCCTATTGGTGCTTTAATTGTTGGGAGGGGTTATATATATATAATGGTGGTTAGAACGCTGTATACTGTGCTTGATAAAGGTCTGTTGACCGAAACGTCGCTACAGAAGGCAGAATAAATGTGATTTTTTATTTTTTCACCATCCATTGTGGCGCTGTATTTTTTCTTTGAAAACACTACACATTAGTCAGAAAGGATGATGATTATGATCATCGGTGCCAGGTACCCCATAATAGAATACAAATTAAATGGAAGGCGTTTTGCTACATGATATGCAAAGGTACTAAGACCAAGTGGTCTTAGAGAAATGAATCTCACACAACGCTTACCAATTTCGGATGGGGAAAATGGCACCAAAGTGGATCAAACAAAGCCCCCAACGCACGTTTCGCTTTTTGATCTTGTAGCTTTCTCACCCGGCCTAGTGGTGTGTGATATCGGGTGAAATCCCGCAGCAGCTCTGGACCTAGCCAGTTTGATGCACCTCCCTTTCCTGGTGCATGTGCTAAACTTGGTGGTGCAGAGCTTGATGAAACACTACCACGCATGTTGGAGCTGCAGCTGAAATTAAGGGCGGTGTGTGTGCACTTTCGGCAATCTCACTCTGCTGCTGCTCACCTCTCTGTTCTGCAGCCTCACTTCTGCCTTACCGCTCACTGGAGGAAATGCGACGTACCAACAATGTGGAACTCCACCTTGCATATGCCGGAGAGACTGTCCGAGCAACAGCAGACAATAATGAAGTTTCAGCTGCAGGTCGCACAGCTGGGTCGCTCTGCAGAACATCACTTCACCAATATAAGGGCCTCCATGCGGGACGTGTGTGCCGTGTTACGCGGCTTCGAATGCCAATACTAAGCACATGTTGGTAATGTGAACTACTAATGGCTGACCCACCTGACAGCTGGGGCTCAGTGGAATAACCAGAGGTGTATCTCGGTTTTCTGGCACCCGGGGCAAGCATTCAGTTTGGTGCCCCCCATTCCCCAAGGACATATGCGATTTGCACAATTAGTCTCGTACCGATGAGTCGCTCTCCCTAATGTTCTCAATGATCAGTGAAAAACAGAGAGAAGCAGAAGAGAAACTCGTTGTCACCAAAAATCGCATATGAGCGAGTGTCCATGTGATGATGACTATTGGAACCTGCAGAGCTGAATCCTGACATTGCAGGCTTCTGAATTCTCACAACTAATGCATTGTAACACTTTTAGGATTCTCCCTTGCCAGTGGACAGTTATGTCAGCACAAGCATGCAATTTGTATACTTCTAACCACATTCCGACTAGACGTGCCTAGCCTCGCTCAGTTCATTTTCATTGAGTGAGGCCGCACATGTCTAGTCAGCATGTGACTGCATGTATGTAAATCACCAACATGAGAGAATCCTGACAGTGTGCAGGGTGCACTGTGAGAATTCAGAAGTCTGCCGTCTGACTGCAGACTCATTACAAACCTGGACATCCCCTTTAATGGTCCAAACAAATAAAAACATGAGGATTAGTATCACAAATAACATTTACATCCAGATACCTTATAGATGACATTGTCTCTGGAGTCATTCTCCTTCTTTTCTTCATCTTATCCAGACCCATGATGAGTTTTCTCATCCACAGCTCGTCTCTGCAGACTTCCATCTTCCAGTGTCATTATAATGCTCCTGAATAAAAAATTGCCCCTCACTATATTGTCTGCACAAAATATGACCCACACATTGTCCCTCTAATGGTACATGCTCTTATGGAGCATGCTCTTCACACTGACCACAACTTTCCATACCTGCCCCCTTCTTCACACTGTCCTTTCATACTGTGTCCCCCCCCTTAAGGGCCCAGTATTTATACTGTCCTCTCATCACACTCCCCCTCCTTGGTATATTGTCCCCTCCTGGCTGTACCCTTACACTGTCTCTGCATGCACACATCCCATCACCCTCACTCCCCGTACTCTGTCCACATACATTTTTCACATCCCTACTCATACCTGTCCTCTGCTTTTGACACAGTTGACCACTGCCTCCTACTACGGATCCTCTCCTCCTTTGGCATCAAAGACCTCGCCCTATCCTGGATCTCCTCATATCTTTCCAACCGCACATTCAGCGTCTCCCACTCCCACACTCTCCTCATCCCACCCTCTCTCTGTTGGAGTCCCCCAAGGATCTGTTCTAGGACCCCTACTCTTCTCAATCTATACACTTGGCCTGGGAGAACTCATAAAGTCTCGTGGATTCCAGTACCACCTTTATGCTGATGACACTCAGATCTACCTTTCTGGCCCAGATGTCACCTCCCTGCTGTTCAGAATCCCAGAGTGTCTATCAGCCATATCCTCCTTCTTCTCCTCTCGCTTCCTCAAACTCAATGTGGACAAATCTGAACGTATCATCTTTTCTCCATCTCATAGATTTTCCTTACCTGACCAATCTATCACAATTAACAACGTCGCACTTTCCCCCATACCAGAAGTCCGCTGCCTTGGAGTAACCCTTGACTCTGCCCTGTCCTTCAAACCGCCCAAGCTCTTTTCACCTGCTGTCGCCTCCAGCTCAAAAGTATCTCCAGAATCCGTCATTTCCTCAACCGTCAATCTACTAAAATTCTTGTGCATGCCCTCATCATCTCCCGCCTTGACTACTGCAACATCCTTTTCTGTGGCTTCCCTGCTAACACCCTTGCACCTTTCCAGTCCATCCTTAACTCTGCTGCCTAATTCATCTCTCCTCGCTACTCCTCCGCTTTCCCCTCTGCAGATCTCTTCACTGGCTTCCATTCCCTCAGCGTATCCAGTTCAAATTACTATTACTGACCTACAAAGCCATTCATAACCTGTCTCCTCCATATATCTCTGAACTAATCTCCCGATATCTTCCCTCACGTAATCTCCGGTCTTCCCAAGACCTCCTTCTCTCCTCCACACTTATTCGCTCCTCACCCAACCGCCTCCAAGACTTCTCCCGAATATCCCCCATCCTCTGGAATTCTTGCCCCAACACGTCCGATTATCAACCACATTCGGATCCTTCAGATGGAACCTTAAAACCCACCTCTTCAGGAAAGCCTACAGCCTGCACTGACCCTGCTGCCTCCTCACCACTACCAAAGCTACCGCCTCACCAACACTGGAGCTCCTGCAGCCCTCAACCTATTGTCTCCAACCCCACCATCCTGTAGAATGTAAGCCCGCAAGGGCAGGGTCCTCGCCCCTCTGTATCAGTCTGTAATTGTTAGTTTGCTTACTGTAAGTGATATCTGTAATTTGTATGTAACCCCTTCTCATGTACAGCACCATGGAATCAATGGTGCTATATAAATAAATAATAATAATACTGTGTCCGCATACATTCCCCCGTTCACTCCCCATACTGTCTGCACCCATGCCCCATACTGTTTCCTCATATATGCCCCCATTTCCCCATACTGTTTCCTCATACATGCCCCCCATTCCACCATACTGTTTGCTCATACATGCCCCCCATTCCCCTGAACTGTTTCCTCATACATGCCCCCATTCAACCATACTGTTTCCTCATACTTGCCCCCCGTTCCCCCGTATTGTTTCCTCATATATGCCCCTTATTCCCCTGTACTGTTTCCTCACACGTGCCCTCATTCCCCAGTACTGTTTCCTCATACATGTCCCCCATTCCCCCATACTGTTTCCTCATACATGCCCCCATTCTACCACATTGTTTCCTCATACATGCCCCCATTCCCCTGAACTGTTTCCTCATATATGCACCTGAACTGTTTCCTCACACATGCCCCATTCCCCAGTACTGTTTCCTCATACATGCCCCCATTCCCCCATACTGTTTACTAATACATGCTCCCCATTCCCCTGTACTGTTTCCTCATACAGCCCCCCTATTCCCCAGTACTGTTTTCTCATACATGCCCCCCATTCCCCATACTGTTTCCTCGCATATGCCCCATTCCCCAGTACTGTTTCCTCATACATGCCCCCCATTCTCCCGTACTGTTTTCTCATACATGCCCCCCATTCCCTCGTATTTTTTCCGCATATATGCCCCTTATTCCCCTGTACTGTTTCCTCATATATGCCCCATATTCCCCTGTACTGTTTCCTCATACATGCCCCCCATACTGTTTCCTCATATGTGCCCCCCATTCCCCCATACTGTTTCCTCATACATGCCCCCATTCTCCTGTACTGTTTCCTCATACATGCCCCCATTCCCTCATATTTTTACCACATATATGCCCCTTATTCCCCTGTACTGTTTCCTCATACATGCCCCCATTCCATTGTACTGTTTCCTCATACATGCCACCCATACTGTTTCCTCATATATTCCCCCCCATTTGCCCATACTGTTTACTGATACATGACCCCATTCCCCTGTACTGTTTCCTCATACATGCTCCCCACTCCCCAGTACTGTTTCCTTGTACATGCCCCCCATTCCCCCATACTGTTTCCTTATACATGCCCCCCATTCCCCATACTGTTTACTCATACATGACCCCATTCCCCATACTGTTTCCTCGTACATGCCCCCATTCCCCTGTACTGTTTCCTCATACGTGCCCCCCATTCCCAATACTGTTTCCTCATACATGCCCTACATTCCCCAGTAATGTTTCCTCATACATGCCCCGTTCCCCAGTACTGTTTTCTCATACATGTTCTCCATTCACCCATACTGTTTCCTCGTACATGCCCACCATTCCCCCATACTGTTTCCTCATAAATGCCCCCCATTTCCCAGTACTGTTTCCTCATACATGCCCCCCATTCCCCAGTACTGTTTCCTTATACATGGCCCCCATTACCCCGTACTGTTTCCTCATACATGCCCCCATCTCACCCTTTGCTCTTCATTTTGTGTCCTCAAGTCTCCCCCACACCTTAACCCCTTCATGACCTTGGGATTTTTCATTTTTCCGTATTCGTTTTTCACTCCCCTCTTTCCCAGAGCCATAACTTTTTTATTTTTCCTTGAATTTGGCCATGTGAGGGCTTATTTTTTGCGGGACGAGTTGTACTTTTGAACAACATCATTGGTTTTAGCATGTCGTGTACTAGAAAACGGGAAAAAAATTCCAAGTGCGGTGAAATTGCAAAAAAAGTGCAATCCCACATTGGTTTTTTGTTTGGCTTTTTTGCTAGGTTCACTAAATGCTAAAACTGACTTGACATTATGATTCTCCAGGTCAGTACGAGTTCATAGACACCTAACATGACTAGGTTATTTTTTTATCTAAGTGGTGAAAAAAAATTCCAAACTTTGCTAAAAAAAAAAAAAAAAAATTGCGCCATTTTCCGATACTCGTAGCGTCTCCATTTTTCGTGATCTGGGGTCGGTTGAGGGCTTATTTTTTGCGTGCTGAGATGACGTTTTTAATGATAGCATATTGGTGCAGATATGTTCTTTTGATCGCCTGTTATTGCATTTTAATGCAATGTCGCGGCGACCTAAAAAACGTAATTCTGGCGTTTCGAATTTTTTTCTCGCTACGCCGTTTAGCGATCAGGTTAATGCTTTTTTTTAATTGATAGATCGGGCGATTCTGAGCGCGGCGATACCAAATATGTGTAGATTTGATTTTTTTTTATTGATTTATTTTGATTGGGGCGAAAGGGGGGTGATTTAAACTTTTATATTTTTTTTATTTGTTTCACATTTTTTTTTACTTTTTTTTTTTACTTTTGCCATGCTTCAATAGCCTCCATGGGAGGCTAGAAGCAGGCACAACGCGATCGGCTCTGCTACATAGCAGCGATCTGCTGATCGCTGCTATGTAGCAGAAATGGAGGTGTGCTGTGAGCGCCGACCACAGGGGGACGCTCACAGCCACCGGTCATCAGTAATCATAGAGGTCTCAAGGACCTCTATGGTTACAATGGAGATGCATCGCCGACCCCCGATCATGTGACGGGGGTCGGCGATGACGTCATTTCCGGCCGCCCGGCCGGATGCGGTAGTTAAATGCCGCTGTCTGCGATTGACAGCGACATTTAACTAGTTAATAGGTGCGGGCAGATCGCGATTCTGCCCGCACCTATTGCGGGCACATGTCAGCTGTTCAAAACAGCTGACATGTCCCGGCTTTGATGCGGGCTCACCGCGGAGCCCTGCATCAAAGCAGGGGATCTGACCTTGGACGTACTATCCCGTCCAAGGTCAGAGAGGGGTTAAATCCCCCATCCTCACTACAAATCTCCCCACACACATTAAATAACCCCAACTCCACTCCATATCTCCCCACACACATTAAATCCACCATCCCCACTTCAAGTCTCCCCCCACACATTAAATCCACCATCCCCACTCCAATTTTCCCCACAAACATTAAACACACCCATGCCCACTACAATTTTCCCCCCACACAATAAATCCCCCTTACCCACTCAAATTCTTCCCCCACAAAATAAATCCCACATCCCCACTCAAAATCTCCCCCCACACAATAAATCCTCCCATCCTTATTCAAATTCTCCCCACACACAAATCCCCCCATCCCCACTCACATTAAATCTCCCCCCACAATAAATCCCCCAATCCTCACTCACATTAAATCTCCCCCCACAATACATCTCCCCATCCCCACTCACATTAAATATCCCCCCCAAGCACCTTCGGTGTCTTCAGCTCCACTGGAGCACTTACCACCGATCTGAGTCTCTGCTCTGCAGCGCCGGAGAGTGACTTCAGCAGCATGATCACATGACATGATCACGCTGCTGGCGTCGCTCTGACCTGGCAGTCAGAGCCTGGGAGCCGGCACGCTGCAGCTTCTCTGTCGTCTGTCAGCTTGACAGTCGGCACAGAGAACAGCTGACTCTCAGTCTAGGGGGTCAGAATGCAGCCGCCGGGGAAGACATTGCAGACCGCCACATTAGGCAGCCTGACTGCGCCCCCCTGATGGCTGAACCCGGGGCACATGCCCCGGCTGCCCCCACTAGATACGCCTCTGGGAATAGCAAGGCAGAGGAGGAAGTTACCAATGTGGCTACCAGCACCTCAGAAGACAGAGTTAGCATGCCAGAAATGTGGAAAAGTTTTGTGAGCATGCCACATCATCCGGCACCACCATCTGGTATGATAATGATATGCAGGAGGCAGCGTTACAACAAGATGGTGGAATACTACCTGTCTACTTGTCTCCATGTACTAACAAATGGATTTGCCGCATTTAACTTCTGGGTCTCCAAATTGGACACATGGCCTGAGATTGCCCTTTAAGGTTTGGAGGTGCTGGCCTGCCCTGCAGCAAGTATACTGTGGGGATGTGTGCTTAGCATGGCAGGGGTGATCATTACAAACAGGCTTATCTACCCATCCACATCCATCTTGGTTAACCTAACATTCCTTAAAATGATCCAGGCGTGTATACCACACGACTTGTTCATACCTAGACCACTACAACAGCTGCTCCCAGCTAGTTTTCAACTCTATTTGCTATTTATTTTATTTGGGGCCTCCTCCACAAATAAAAAACGCAAAAAACTGTGTTGGCTACCTCCTTCTTTGCCTCTTTCACCTATACCACCATGTCCACCTCCTCCTCCACTTGGAACTGTTCCAAGATTCTTATTTTTTTATTTCTACTATGCATAGCGTAGGGACAGAATACAGCTGTAGTGATGGACATTATTAGGTTTTGCATGTGTGCAGTTTTACAAAAACATTCTTTATGTGTGCTCTGTAACCGTCTCTGTGATAGTACCGTGCGTACCCAAAACTTTTTAGAATCCTCAACTGAGTAGGTGGTAGAAATAATTTCTAGTCTTAGGCAATAGTGATGAGCGAATATACTCGTTACTCGAGATTTCCCGAGCAAGCTCGAGTGTCCTCCGAGTATTTGTTAGTGTTCGGAGATTTAGTTTTCTTCGCCGCAGCTGAATGATTTACAGCTATTAGCCAGCTTGATTACATGCGGGGATTCCCTAGCAACCAGGCAACCCACACATGTACTTATGCTGGCTAACAGATGTAAATAATTTAGCTGAGGCAATGAAAACTAAATCTCCAAGCACTAAAAAATACTCAGAGGACAACTAGTGTGCTCGGGAAATCTCGAGTAACGAGTATATTTGCTCATCACTCTTAGGCAACTGTCTGTGATCCATGGTTTGTGAAATAAATTTATTTCACAAGCCCCCATAGACTTATATGGGTGCATGCAATCCAAATTTGGCATGCAATTGCAGCATGCTGCATTCTTTTTCCTGTCAGATCGCAATCCGATTGGAGCAGGAAAAACAAATAAACAGAAGCATAGTATTAAATTGGAATGCAATCCAATTTTTAAAGTTGGAGCGAGCCCGTACACTGACAGAATCGTCTTACACCATGGCATGGTCTAAACAGATCCAAAAGTCATCATAACAGCTTAGGGTTGTCATGACAATGATCGGGTTCTCTTGATGACGCCATGGGAGCACCGATCAGCTGAGATAGGGAGCCCCTCCCTCTCCTAGCCTCCTAAATGATCCGATCAATATCGATCACAGCATTTAGGGTGTTAAACAGATGGGTGGTGCGGGCACTGCTCCTAGCTGTGACAGCCGGTGCTACCATATAAGCCGAGCTCCTGGTGGCGATCACACTGCTCCTGTGCCCATGCAATCGTCATGACATGATTAGTGATGAGTGAGCATGCTCAAATAACATCTTATCCAAGCATGTTCGGGTACTATCCGAGAATCTGGGAGTATTACGTTCGAGTCCCGGCGGCTACATGATTTGCAGTTGTTAGATAGCCTGAACACATGTGGGGATTACCTGTTTGTTAGGGAATCTCCATAATTGTTGAGACTGTCTATCAACTGCAAATCATACAGCAGCAGGGACACAAACATAATAAACTAGCACTACCAGATAATCTGATGACATCCGAGCATGCTCGGATAAGACGTTAACCGAGCACATTCGCTTATCATCACTATTAACTATAAGTCAAAGATCAAAAACCCCTACCCGACCATGATATATAGGTACGTCAAAGGTCATGAAGGGGCTAATGTAAATATAAACTTACACTTCAATGCTTGCTATCATATTGAAGATGTTAGTTTTGTTCTCAACTGACGAAGTACATTTTAATTAATAGTGCAGAGTCCTGGTCATTGCAGTAATGTCGTTCTTCCACCAGGGGGGAGTGATGTTACGTCTGATGGCACCAAAGGAGTTCACCTTATCAGGTATCACAAAACACACTTCACACTCCAGTCCACCAGGGGGAGCAAAAGGTTCTATCTACTAGGCCACTCCTCACATTAGGGTAAAACTGGTGGGTTGGGGAGGAAGTTAGGGAGTTCCTGGCTGGAGACCGACGAGGAAAGGTCTCCAGGTTGAGCTGGCTGGAGTGATCTCCAGTCAGATCCAGACTGCGGTCTGAGGAGGACAGAAAGTACACGGAGCTGCGCCTGCAACCCATGCGGCAGCATCCTTAGAAAGGACACAAAAGGAATTGTGTTGTAGGGAGTGAGCCATGAAGTCACAGTAAAAGGAGAACAAAAACCAGAAGGAGTCCTGTCCTAAGAGAGGCTGCCTCCTTCTGGAGCGCGGGCCGGTGACCGGAACACCGAGGGAGTAATAGACTCTACGCTTTACTTCAGAGACCGTCAGGGCAGTCAATTCCAAGTTGGCTGTGCGACCTAAGCACCTAAGCAGACACGATGGCAATTGTGGAGGAGGGGCGTATCTAGAGTCCCTATAAAATAGCCTCAGGCCATCACCGTCATACGGGTTTGTCCTATCCATTGGAGGACACAGAGAGAAAGACATAACATCCACAAAAGTTGTGAGGACCTTACTGAGTTGCTCAGCAGGGGGGTACTACAACGCACGAGTGCTACAAGGAAGGCTACTGATTTCCACCTGGATAAGGGGACTCTGGAATTGCCATCAGACTGGCCAGACCCAGCCTACCCTGTCATCCGGCACTCTGGACTGTGGATGCTGAAGCCTTCAGTAAAGGTAAAGAGACTGCACCCATTGTGTGCCCATCGGATCGGCCGGTCTCTGATAGCCCGGTTGAACGTGCTCTGGACTGAGTGTACTGAAGCCTTCAGTAAAAGGTAAAGAGACTGCAACCCTGTGTCCTCGTTATTGCCTGCACCTCACACCATTACCATCTACCTTACTGGGAAGCCCTGGGGAAATACTTCACCTGTGGGAAGGTATACCATCTAGCTGCCATAACATCACCCCAGCGGACCCCTGAGCAGCATCGGTCACTCTGACCGGATACCGCAGGTGGCGTCACGAACACTACCGTTATTTACAAACTCTGCCTTTTATTGGGCGCCCCTCATAGGACCATGGTCCGGGTCGGGCCACCGTGACATCCTCGCTGAGGGAACTGAAGGACCCGGTACCGCGCACCCCATTGCCCTTACGTGGGGGCGATCCAACTGATCTTGGTATAAAAGCAAGTTCCACAATTGGTTGTGTTAAAATAAATGTTCCTCTGCTCAGATAATGTTATACATGTGTCCCTGCAGTGTACTGTGTAATGGCCGTGTCTCACCATGCAGGGACATGGTCTGTTCATACACATCTTCTGGGAGAGGAGCAAGCAAAAGAGAGTATACAGACATTATAGCATGGGATCTTAGCTGATTCTTATTGTGAGGCAAAACATTTCACTGCCTGTTTTTAATCAATGTTTTACCTCAAACAAAGAATCATCTGCGATGCTGTGCAGTGTCGACCAATATGTACCAACTGTGGGAACGTGTAGAAGAGACCTGGGATCAGATTTCGGTCAAAGCATGCTTGAATCCGATTGAGAGCATGCCCAGAAGGATTCAGGCAATGTAAAGCCAAAGGTGGAATTACAAAATACTAGCAAAATAATACAAATTAAAATTAAAATTTTTAGGAGCAAAACAGTAACAATGCAGTGACATAATAAGAATCTGCATAACTAATCATACGCTAATTAGTTGGAAGTCAAATTTATGTATGAGACCACCAAGATGATTGTCTATAAAATGATGGTAGTCTCACGTTTGACGTAGTAGTGAATGGGGATATATGGAGCCTGAAAGTCTAAAGTTCACAACAGTGTTAACCTTTTGCTCCATCAGCGTACTTCATTTATGGCACTCTGCTATTTCTAGGAGAGAACTCTAAAAATATCTAGGCTTTTGGACACCCATGTCCCCTAGTTCATTATTTTCCCCAGGAAATTACACTTGTTAGCTTCATATTTTGCCCTCCTTCAAAGTCAATGCAATTACCAGAACCACAATTGCCCTTCTTTTACCATCACCCTAAAATCCATAAATAATTTTATAATACACCTGATTGACTAAAAATTTCCAGAATTTTTTTTTAACTAGCAGTCTTTCATTATATTGATGTATATCTTCAATAACAACAAAATCTTTTATCATAATGTACTCAAAGCTCAAGAATATGTATGTCGGCTACCATCATATCTGAAAGATAGTAGCCAGTCAATACATGAATTAGAAGAAATACCATGGCAGTAGGGCTATGTAGTAGTCACATTAGATGTCATAGCACTCTATTCAAATATATCGTACCATCAGGGAATTCAAGAAGAAGCACATTTTCTGAAACAGGACAGTGATCTTCCGGGGAGACAAATAAAATGAATTCAGAAAGCCATCCTCTTCTATTAATATAATGTTTTATTGTTTGAATTCAGAAATTTTTAACATAGGGGGTACTACGGTGGGGGATTGATTCACTCCAAGATATGCAAATCTATATATGGGGTCTCTTGAGTTCCCTTGCATTATATATAACTCAAAATTGTGAGAAATCTGTTATTTAAGATGATTCATACATGACCTATGTTTAACCGACAAAAAAATCCTAAAAAATGTTTCCATGTAAGAAACTATCCAAGAATGCCCTAACAAGGAACATATGATAAAACTGAAAAATTAAGTAGGAAAACAATGGTAACTAAATAAAAAGTCATCAACTCAGCCAATTCAGATTTCTCATGTAATTCTATTACAGCATACAATTCGACACATAAAGATATAAAAAACAATATGAAGAAATACTGTTTCCAGCGTGAGACCCCACATAGCCTCCCTATGTCCGGCATGAAACCACACTTAGCCTCCCCATGTCCAGCATAAGAGCCCACATAGCCTCCACATGTCCAGCATGATTGCTCCATAGCTTCCCCATGTTCAGCATAATTGCTCCATAGCCTTCCATGACTAGCATGAGAGCCCCATAGCCTCCTCATGTCCAGCATGAGAGACCCTATTCCTCCCCATGTCCAGTCCAGGATGAGAGCCCCATAGCCTCATCATGTCCAGCATGAGAGCCCCATAGCCTCCCCATGTTCCGCATGAGACCTCACATAGCCTCCCCATGTCCAGCATGAGATCCCACATAGTCTCTCCATTTCTGGCATGAAAGCCCCATAACCTCCCCATTTCCAGCATAAGAGCCACATAGCCCCTCCATGTCCAGCATGAGATCCTCATAGCCTACCATGTCTAGCATTAGAGGCCCATAGCCTCTCCATATCCAGCATGAGAGCCCCATAGCCTCCTGATGTCCAGCATGAGAACCTCATAGCCGCCCCATGTCCAGCATGAGAGTCCCATAGCCTCAACATGTCCAGCATGTGACCCACACAGTATCCCAATGTCCAGCATAAGACCCCCATAGACTCCGCTTGTCTAGCATGAGTCCCCCATAGCCTCCTCTTGTCCATGTCCAGCATGAGACCCAGTCTCCCCATGTCCAGCATGAGAACCACATAGCCTCCTCTCTTCCAGCATGAAACCCCATAACCTCCCCATGTCCAGCATGATACCCCCATTGCCTCCCCATGTCCAGCCAAACATCCCATACACATGAAAAAAACACCACATACTCATCTCGCTCCTGTTCTGACTCTGCTCTCTCCCATGCACTGACTCTGTACAGTGCAAAGCTGATGTGATAAAATGACATCGCTTCAATTGTCTCACACGCTGATTGGTGGAAGAAGGGGCCAACTACCCCTCCTCCACTAATGCATTCAACGCTGTCTGCATCCCAAGGATGCAGAGAGCGGTGACAGTGGGCGGCAGCAGACAGGCTAGGGAGGGCATGGTGCAGCTTGTGGGCCAGAGCCAATGTTTTCAGCCCCTCGGCTGACTCGTTCTGCCAAAGTCTGCTCTAATGTAATAGGTAAATCCTTACAATTAAAAGATTATATTGATTTCCTCCTTGCAGTATGTGATTTATTTATTGGATTGCAGCTGCAGGCTACAGTACATTGGTTGTACAAAACAGACACTGTGAGCCCGCATTGGTAAACATAACTCAAACACTAAAAGTATTTTAATCTACTATATAATTGTCTAAGGGTCACTTCCGTCTGTCTGTCCTTCTGTCACGGTTATTCATTCACTGATTGGTCTCACCAGCTGCCTGTCATGGCTGCCGCGACCAATCAGCGACGGGCACAGTCCGGAAGAAGATGGCAGCTCTTTACTCCCTGCAGTCAGTGCCTGTCGCCCGCATACTCCCCTCCGGTCACCGCTAACACAGGGTTAATGCCGGCGGTAACGGACCACGTTATGCCGCGGGTAACGCACACCGTTACCACCGCTGTTAACTCTGTGTGTCCCCAACTTTTTACTATTGACGCTGCCTATGCGGCATCAATAGTAAAAAATGTAATGTTAAAAATAATAATTAAAAAAATCCTGCTATACTCACCCTCCATTGCAGCTCGCGCCGGCCGCCATCTTCCGTTGCAGGTTCCGGTGGCAGAAGGACCTGCCATGACGTCACGGTCATGTGAACGCGATGTCATCACAGGCCCTGTGCACCTGCGCGACAAGGCCCAGGTATGACGTCACGGTCATGTGACCGCGACGTCATCACATGCCCTGCACTCCTGCGCTATAAAGACCTGCCATGATGTCACGGTCATGTGACAGCGACGTCATCACAGGTCCTGTGCTAATACCAACCCTGGGACCGGAACCTGCCGTGGACAACAAGGGCTCCCTCGGAAAGGTGAGTATATGTTTATTTTTTATTTTTTCACCTGTGACAAACCTGGCTGGGCAATATACTACGTGACTGGCCAATATACTACGTGGCTCTGTGCTGTATACTACTTCGCTGTGCAATATACTACGTGGCTGGGCAATATACTACGTCACTGGGCAATATACTTTGTGGCTGCACAATATACTACGTAACTGGGCAATATACTATGTGGCTGGGCAATATACTACGTGGCTGGGCAATATACTACATCACTGGGCAATATACTGTGTGGCTGGCCAATATATTACGTCACTGGGCAATATACTACGTGGGCTGTGCAATATACTACGTAACTGGGCAATATACTATGTGGCTGGGCAATATACTACATGGCTGGGCAATATACTACGTCACTGGGCAATATACTGCGTGGCTGGCCAATATATTACGTCACTGGGCAATATACTACGTGGGCTGTGCAATATACTACGTAACTGGGCAATATACTATGTGGCTGGGCAATATACTACGTGGCTGCGCAATATACTACGTCACTAGGCAATATACTACGTAACTGGGCAATATACTACGTGGCTAGGCAATATACTACGTCACTGGGCAATATACTACATGGCTGGCCAATATGTTATGTCACTGGGCAATATACTACATCACTGGGCAATATACTACGTGGCTGGGCAATATACTACGTGGCTGGGCAATATACTACATGGCTGGGCAATATACTACGTTGCTGGGCAATATACTACATGGCTGGGCAATATACCGTATATACTCGAGTATAAGCCGACCCGCCTAATGTTGCCACAAAAAACTGGGAAAACTTATTGACTCGAGTATAAGCCTAGGGTAGGAAATGCAGCAGCTACCGGTGAATTTCACAAATAAAAATAAATGCTCCATACCGTTCATTATTGCCCCATAATATGCTCCATATAAAGCTGTGCCACATATAATGCTCCATACATTTCATTATGGCCCCATAGATGCTCCATATAAAACTGTGCCACATATAATGCTCCATACTGTTCATTATTGCCCCATAAGATGCTCCATATAAAGCTGTGCCATATATAATGCTCTGCACCGTTGATTATTGCCCCATAGATGCTCCATATAAAGCTGTGCCATATAGAATGTTCTGCACCGTTCATTAAGGCCCCATAGATGCTCCATATAAAACTGTGCCATATAGAATGCTCTGCACCATTCATTATGGCCCCATAGATGCTCCATATAAAGCTGTGCCATATAGAATGCTCTGCACCGTTCATTATGGTCCCATAGATGCTCCATATAAAGCTGTGCCATATAGAATGCTCTGCACCGTTCATTATGGCCCCATAGATGCTCCATATAAAGCTGTGCCATATAGAATGCTCTGCACCATTCATTATGGCCCCATAGATGCTCCATATAAAGCTGTGCCATATAGAATGCTCTGCACCGTTCATTATGGCCCCATAGATGCTCCATATAAACCTGTGCCATATAGAATGCTCTGCACCATTCATTATGGCCCCATAGATGCTCCACATAAAGCTGTGCCATATAGAATGCTCTGCACCGTTCATTATGGCCCCATAGATGCTCCATATAAAGCTGTGCCGTATAGAATGCTCTGCACCATTCATTATGGCCCCATAGATGCTCCACATAAAGCTGTGCCATATAGAATGCTCTGCACCGTTCATTATGGCCCCATAGATGCTCCACATAAAGCTGTGCCATATAGAATGCTCTGCACCGTTCATTATGGCCCCGTAGATGCTCCATATAAAACTGTGCCATATAGAATGCTCTGCACCATTCATTATGGCCCCATAGATGCTTCATATAAAGCTGTGCCATATAGAATGCTCTGCACCGTTCATTATGGCCCCATAGATGCTCCATATAAAGCTGTGCCATATAGAATGCTCTGCACCATTCATTATGGCCCCATAGATGCTCCATATAAAGCTGGGCCATATAGAATGCTCTGCACCGTTCATTATGGCCCCATAGATGCTCCATATAAAGCTGTGCCATATAGAATGCTCTGCACCATTCATTATGGCCCCATAGATGCTCCATATAAAGCTGTGCCATATAGAATGCTCTGCACCGTTCATTATGGCCCCATGGTTGCTCCATATAAAGCTGTGCCATATGGAATCCTCTGCACCGTTCATTATGGCCCCATAGATGCTCCATATAAAGCTGTGCCATATAGAATGCTCTGCACCGTTCATTATGGCCCCATAGATGCTCCATATAAAGCTGTACCATATAGAATGCTCTGCACCGTTGATTATTGCCCCATAGATGCTCCATATAAAGCTGTGCCATATAGAATGCTCTGCACCATTCATTATGGCCCCATAGATGCTCCATATAAAGCTGTGCCATATAGAATGCTCTGCACCGTTCATTATGGCCCCATAGATGCTCCATATAAACCTGTGCCATATAGAATGCTCTGCACCATTCATTATGGCCCCATAGATGCTCCACATAAAGCTGTGCCATATAGAATGCTCTGCACCGTTCATTATGGCCCCATAGATGCTCCATATAAAGCTGTGCCGTATAGAATGCTCTGCACCATTCATTATGGCCCCATAGATGCTCCACATAAAGCTGTGCCATATAGAATGCTCTGCACCGTTCATTATGGCCCCATAGATGCTCCACATAAAGCTGTGCCATATAGAATGCTCTGCACCGTTCATTATGGCCCCGTAGATGCTCCATATAAAACTGTGCCATATAGAATGCTCTGCACCATTCATTATGGCCCCATAGATGCTTCATATAAAGCTGTGCCATATAGAATGCTCTGCACCGTTCATTATGGCCCCATAGATGCTCCATATAAAGCTGTGCCATATAGAATGCTCTGCACCATTCATTATGGCCCCATAGATGCTCCATATAAAGCTGGGCCATATAGAATGCTCTGCACCGTTCATTATGGCCCCATAGATGCTCCATATAAAGCTGTGCCATATAGAATGCTCTGCACCATTCATTATGGCCCCATAGATGCTCCATATAAAGCTGTGCCATATAGAATGCTCTGCACCGTTCATTATGGCCCCATGGTTGCTCCATATAAAGCTGTGCCATATGGAATCCTCTGCACCGTTCATTATGGCCCCATAGATGCTCCATATAAAGCTGTGCCATATAGAATGCTCTGCACCGTTCATTATGGCCCCATAGATGCTCCATATAAAGCTGTACCATATAGAATGCTCTGCACCGTTCATTATGGCCCCATAGATGCTCCATATAAAGCTGTGCCATATAGAATGCTCTGCACCGTTCAGTATGGCCCCATAGATGCTCCATATTAAGCTGTGCCATATATGCTCTGCACCGTTCATTATGGGCCTATAGATGCTTCATATAAATCTGTGCAATATATAATGCTGCTGTTGCAATAAAAAAAAATGCCATACTCACCTCTCTTGCTGCCCGCAGCTCCTCAGTGTCCCCTCTTGGCGTCTCTCCACACTGACTGTTCAGGCAGAGGGCGGCGTGTACACTAGTACGTCATCGTGCCCTCTGACCTGAACAGTCAGAGCAAGAGGACGGGAAGACGGAGAGGCGCCCGGCGGGTGGAACGTGGACAGGTAAATATGTAATACTCACCTGCTCCCAGCATCCCTGGCTCCTTATCCCGGACAGATGGTCTCCGGGTGCCGCAGCCTCTTCCTCTGTCAGCGGTCACTGGTACCGCTCAGTACAGAAATGAATATGCGGCTCCACCCCTATGGGAGTGGAGTCCATATTCATAACTTCAATGAGCGGTACCACGTGACTGCTGAACAGGGGAAGAGCTGCGGCACCCGAAGACCATGGGACAGGCAGGGGGAGCGCCAGGAGCCCCGGAAGCAGGTGAGTATGCGACAGTCCTCTCTCCCCCTCACCCGCCGACCCCACCGCCGATCATGACTCGAGTATAAGCCGAGAGGGGCACTTTCAGCCTGAAAATCTCGGCTTATACTCGAGTATATACAGGACTACGTGGGCTGTGCAATATACTACGTGGACATGCATATTCTAGAATACCCGATGCGTTATAATCGGGCCACCATCTAGTATTACATAATGTTCCAAGACACATCACACTATTAATCCTAATAAAGAATTTTCCATTATCACCATCACTTGCATAGAGTTGAACAAAGAGACTGAGGAAAACAGGCTACAGAAACTAAAGATCCATGTCATATTGGATTTTTAAATTTCAAAGCCTAGTCCCAAAAGGATTGAATGAGAAAGTTGAGAGTGTTTGTTAGAAAGACCAGAAAAAATATATTGATTTTTCTTGGATGCCTGGTAAGTTGATATGCAAAGTTAATAGCTTGGCCACCCCCAGTCCATGTTCTGCTTTTTTCCCTTTCTACCAACGTTTCTCTTGGTGCATATATTTAGTTGAAGTGCTTTAATTCTTCTAAAAATGAGGGGCCATTTTAAAGTATCTTTTTCTATCTAAATCAATACCCACGAGAATTGTATCAACCCTGTATGGGGTCTTTTTGGGCTTTATAAATATATCAGTAGGTCCTGAGAAAACTAATTGGGAGAGTCAACAGTGGTAGATGATTGGGAAAAGGCCTTCATCCTCGCTCAAAAACTACATACAGACTGTGCTGCTCATGAAATACAGAAGGAGCATATGTCCTTCTTATCTCCACTCTAGCCTTCACCTTGATTTCCGCCTCTTGTTGCAGAGAATGGTGAGGGCTTGGTACTATGATTCACATTGGTTGGAGTTGTTCTAGACATAAGCCTTTGTGGGAAAAGATCTTTTCTCTCTATAATGCAGTATGTGGAATCGATTTAGCCAAAGAAAACCCCTAAATTGCGCTACTGTCTATGATTCCAATTTCAATATCTTTATACAAAAAAAAGAATTTGCCATCATGTTCTAACTGTAGCGTCCTGTGTCATACCTCACTACTGGTGAGACAGAACAACCTTCAATTTTTAAGTAGCTCAAGGACATGGATCACATGGTAAGGATGGAAGATTTACCGGAGGAAGAATAAGAAGAATCTTCCCAGATATTTACTGATACTCAGGCATCCTAGCTGTTATTCCAATCAATTCCAGTATGCCAAAGACTTCTGGAGTCATTGTATAAAATCGATTGTGCATAGCGTGTTCCATATCCTACTCTATCACACCTTTTGTTTCTCTTCGGCTTTCTTTTTTTCAGATTTTGTTTATTTCATACATATGATTTGTCAAATTGATTCACACACTAACATACAACCCTTGTGGGTATGATAAGATTGTATCTTATTGAAATAATCATTTATTTTGATGTTTACTTACTTCATTATGTCACATATGACTAGGCTGTGGCCATTTTATATATTTGTCAACATATTCGAGTGCTGAGTTTACTTTTTTATTTTATTATTCTTTTTATTCAATGTCTTTTCGTGCTTCTTAATTTTCAAAACATTGTAAATATAGATTGACAATAAATCAATTTAGACAATATTTCATGCAGTTTTGAATAGTCACAGGTAGATTAACCCTGCTGTTCTGTTCGGTCTGGGGAGCCCTATTTTGAACTTTGGTATTTTTTGGGGTGTTCAAGATGCGGTTCTGAAACTTGTGGTTGATTGACTTAAATGAGGATGGGTCGGTCGGCCACGGGTTTCAGAGCCGCATCTTGAATATTTTAAAGAATATTGAAGTTCAAAGTCGGTCATTTTTGACCAACAGAACAGCAGGGTTAAAATGGGTAACCAGAATATCAGAAATACCTGTTTTGATGCCATGTTTCAATACTAGGCCCAAAGATCCAGAAGACAATTATCCTATTTGAAGTTGTTTTGGAGACAGCTGCTTACTGCTAAGAACTATTGAGACTACTTCAGTACTATGTCAGGCTTTATTCATTATTAGTGATGAATGAATATACTCGTTACTCGAGATTTCTCGAGCACGCTCGGGGGTCCTCCAAGTATTTTTTAGTGCTCGGAGATTTCGTTTTTCTTGCCGCAGCTGAATGATTTACATCTGTTAGCCAGCATAAGTACATGTGGGGGTTGCCTGGTTGCTAGGGAATCCCCACATATAGTTATGCTGGCTAACAGATGTAAATCATTCAGCTGCGGCAAGAAAAACGAAATCTCCGAGCACTAAAAAATACTCGAGGACCCCCGAGCATGCTCGAGAAATCATGAGTAACGAGTATATTCGCTCATTACTATTCATTATATGACCTCTTTAGTTTACTTTGCAATTAAAAGGTTTATATGGACATGTCCTGTAAAGATTGAGCCGGCTCTCAAAATGAGTACTCCTGATTTTACAAATTTATACTAGTCCAAATCTGTAGACCTGTCACTAAAATGACATGGCTGTGTGAAGTACAGTGCAGTAATATTTCTTCTTTTGTAGACCTTCATTCCAAAGATGACCAACCTTTGCTTCAACAAGACTTTAATGTAGACTAAAGAAAATAAAACAAAGTTTATTAAAAGAAAGATGACATCTTTAGACTCCTCTTTGTAATTTGGTTGATCTGTTGACTCTTGGCTCACAGCTGAGATCCTAAATTCCTGTTAATTTAGACCTGTGGGAACGAGTTTTATGAAGTTTTCTGTCTGATGAAGACACAGTCTTCCTCCCTTTACTGATGTGTAAGCCTAAGATTTGCACAATCAGCTGGTAAACTGATGTCAGTACTAGCTCCCCCAGGCTCAGTTTACTAGATGTAGAAGGATATATGGGTCTCTTTGGCAGCTAGTGAAAAGCAGAATAGTACATAAGAATGCGAGTGGATGAATGAGAATCATGTGATGGGGTCAATCAAAGCTGACACCTATTCCCATTTAAAATCTGAGCATCTTTACAATCATCAATCTAATATATAAAGCATGACACGCTTGGTATACAGATGTATAAAGCAATGCTACCATTGACCAGAATAACAAGCACATAATTAGAGAAAATAACGCAAATAAAAAAGCAACCCCTACGTTTTCTCATGCCCTGGTAGTCTCGTGATCATGAAAAAGAAGCACAACAAATGAGACGATTTGAGCTGGGATAGGGGGCATATAAAGTCATGAGTCTCTCATTTTTTTAAAGACTAATGCCATGCTGCTCGATGGCTGTTTCAGTCTGTCAGTGTGATGTGATGTGTTATGACCTGGTGGTGAGGACAATAATGGACCTGGTGGTTAAGAGCACACGGAATGACCTGATAGTTACTAATAATACAGGACAAGCTCTGAGACGTGGGAACTCTGCTGACCGCAATCCCTAATCCTATCACACACACTAGAAATAGCCGTGGAGTGCTCCTGACGCTCCCTAGGCGCCTCATCACAGCCTAAGGAAATAGCTAGCCCTAAAGATAGAAAAATAAAGCCTACCTTGCCTCAGAGAAATTCCCCAAAGGAACAGGCAGCCCCCACATATAATGACTGTGAGTTAAGATGAAAATTACAAACACAGAGATGAAATAGATTTAGCAAAGTGAGGCCCGACTTACTGAACAGACAGAGGATAGGAAAGGTAACTTTGCGGTCAGCACAAAAAACTACAAAAAAACCCTCACGGTGCGGAGGCGCTCCCTCTGCGTCCCAGAGCTTCCAGCAAGCAAGACAAAAATCAAAACAGCAAGCTGGACAGAAAAAATAGCAAACAGAGAAAAACAAGCAGGAACTTAGCTTCTGCTGGGAAGACAGGTCACAAGAACGATCTAGGAGCGAACTAGACCAATACTGGAACATTGACAGGTGGCATGGAGCAATGATCTAGGTGGAGTTAAATAGAGCAGCCAGCTAACGAATTAACCTCGTCACCTGTGGAAGGAACCTCAGAAGCCGCAGCCCCACTCACAACCACCAGAGGAAGCCCATGGACAGAACCAGCCGAAGTACCATTCATGACCACAGGAGGGAGCTTAACAACAGAATTCACAACAGTGATGAATGTATCTTCATGTTAATCGTACTTTCAAATAACTTTTTTTTAAAATAAGCAGTGCTGTGTGTATACATGAAGTATAATACTATTTTGGCCCATTATATGACTTGTATCCTTCATTTTTCACTAGTTTTCCTCTCTGCAGGCTCTCTTTCTAATTTGCAATCCACTATGATCTGGTGGGAGGACACTATCTGCTGTGATCTCTCTCTTGTACATAACACAGCACACATCGAGGGATTCCTGCTCTTCATCCTTTTTTAGCACATAGAAAATCGCAGCTACAGCATGGATGACATTATAAAGCCATAAGGATCAGTGTAGTTATGAATCCACTAATTAAGTAGGTTAAATATTTCTTCCAAAGCTCAACTCAATCTTCTTGTGTCTTCCTCTGCTTGTTTCCTCACTCTGCTCTTCTCTCCTCCTTCTGCTCCTCTCTCCAGAGAGTGTAATGGGTTATGCCACATTATACCAGAATGAGCTGGAAGTCTGACTTTTCTCAGCTAAACACATTTGAACTGTTTTTTTTTCCCAAATGTATGGTGAGTTAGGGAGGCATGGGGGAGAGGAAAGTGTCTTATAAGTGGAGATAAGAGCAAATTTCTTTGATAAGATATGTTACAAAATGTCTTTTTATCCATTGAAAATACAGTTCCCAGTTAAACAGGGAATGTCTGTTATTTTGCTTGATATACCTCTAGAAATCCTCCTGCTGATAAGTGCCCATCTTGTTGAAAATGCTCCAGCCGGTAGTATTCCCAGCAACCAAATGCACATGTACTTAGATGCAGTGTATTTAAAATTTGTTGTTTGCACTGGTAACATTGGGCACAAACACATTTAGATATGAGTACAAACTCTTTACCATTTACGGAATATGATTATATAATTGCAATGTATCTTGTTGTATATCTGACTGTTTTGAGCATAGCTCTTGTTAACTAGATCAAATAAAAACTGAAAGTCAAATGCAGTAGCGTAGCTACCGGGAGGGCAGAGGGTGCGGGCACCCCGGGCCCGGTGCTCAGAGGGGGCCCACCCGGAGCTACGTTACGGTAACTGTATCGGCGCGCGCAGCTAAGGGGTCGCTGAGCAGGCAGGGGGCTCCGGTGCCAGCAGTGGGCCCCCCCGCCTGTCATCGCAAGGTCAGCTGTACCAGCATTTAGCCGATACAGCTGACTGCAATGATGAGGGTAAGAGCGCTGCGCTGTGCTCCTTTGCTCCTTCCCCCATCATCCCCCTGTCAGCGACCTGACGTCGGCGATGATGTCACTACCCGGCGCCCGCTGTCAGGAGATGAGCGGGAGCTCAGAGCAGTGCAGGAACCAGGAAGAAGAGAGGTGAGTATTTTTATTTAAGGGGTGCTGCCTTATAGTACAGGATCTGCCTATGGGGGTCTGCCTAATACTACAAGGTCTGCCTATGAGGAGTCTGCTTAATGCTACAGGGTCTGCCTATGGGGGGTCTGCCTAATTCTACCTGGTCTGCCTATGGGAGGTCTGCCTAACACTACAGGGTCTGCTTGTAGAAGAGTCTGCCTTATTCTACAAGGTATGCCTGTGGGGAGTCTGCCTTATACTTCATGGTTTGCCTATGGGGGGTCTGCCTAATACTACAGAGTCTGCCTGTGGGGGTCTGCCTTATACTACAGGGTATGCCTGTGGGGGTCTGCCTTATACTACAGGGTCTGCCTATGGGGGGTCTGCCTAATACTACAGGCTCTGCCTATGGGGGGGTCTGCCTTATACTACAGGGTCTGCCTATGGGGGGTCTGCCTAATACTACAGGCTCTGCCTATGGGGGGGTCTGCCTTATATTACAGGGTCTGCCTATGGGGGGTCTGCCGTATACTACAGGGTCTGCCTATGGGGGGTCTGCCTTATGCTACATGGTCTGCCTATAGGGGGTGCTGTCTTATACTACAGGATCTGCCTATGGGGGTATGTCTTATACTACAGGGTCTGCCTATAGGGGTGCTGCCTTATAGTACAGGGTCTGCCTATGGGGGTGCTGCCTTTTAGTACAGAGTCTGCCTATGGGGGTGCTGCATTATAGTACAGGGTCTATCTATAGGGGTGCTACCTTATACTACAGGGTCTGCCTATAGGGGTGCTGTCTTATACTACAGGGTCTGCCTGCGGGGTGCTACCTTATACTTAAGGGTCTGCCTATGGGGTGCTGCCTTTTACTACAGAGTCTGCCTATAGGGAGTGCATTATACAATATAGAGTTGGCCTAAGGGGAGAGCATTACACTATATTGAGGACTATCTGGCGCATTATACTATAAAGAGGCTATCTAGAGGGGCATCATACCACGTGGGGATTACAGTGTTGGAGCCAAACAGTTTGGAGGCTACTAAGGGGTCAGTATACTGTGTATAAGAGAGCATCATACTGTGTATAGGGGAGCTGTACAGGGGGCAGACTCTGGACATTATTAAATGTAAAGTGGGCACTTATTGTTATAGGGGAACTCAGGTTACTGTGACTGTCAAAGGAGCACACATGGCAATATTACTTTCTGGGAGACAAAATATGGGTACTGTTTTCTAGGGCAATTGTACCCAGCATTACTATACTATAGAGGGGTGCTTTAGAATTTAGAGGGCACACAGAACCACACAGCAGGTGCAGTAATAGGGACACACACGGCAGCACCGGCTTAGTATTGGGGGTATCAGAGGCAGTAATAGGGACACATACGGCAGCAGCGGCTCAGTATTGGGGTATCAGGTGCAGTAATAGGGACACATACGGCAGCAGCGGCTCAGAATTGGGGTATCAGGTGTAGTAATAGGGACATATACGGCAACAGCAGCTCATTATTGGGGTATCAGGTGCAGTAATAGGGACACATACGGCAACAGCGGCTTAGTATTGGGGTATCAGGTGCAGTAATAGGGACACATACGGCAGCAGCGGCTCAGTATTGTGGTATCAGGTGCAGAAATAATGACACATACGGCAGCAGCGGCTTAGTATTGGGGTATCAGGTGCAGTAATAGGGACACATACGGCAGCAGCGGCTCAGTATTGGGGTACCAGGTGCAGTAATAGGGACACATACGGCAGCAGAGGCTCAGTATTGGGATATCAGGTGCAGTAATAGGGACACATACGGCAGCAGAAGATCAGTATTGGGGTATCAGGTGCAGTGATAGGGACACATACGGCAGCAGTGGCTCAGTATTGGGGTATCAGGTGCAGTAATAGGGACACATACTGCAGAGGCTCAGTATTGGGGTATCAGGTGCAGTAATAGGGACACATACCGCAGCGGCTCAGTATTGGGGTATTAGGTGCAGTAACAGGGACACGTATGGCAGCAGAGGCTCAGTATTGGGAAACAGGTGCAGTAATTGGGACACATATGGCAGCAGCGGCTCAGTATTGGAGTATCAGGTGCAGTAATAGGGTCACATACGGCAGCAGCGGCTCAGTATTGGGGTATCAGGGGCAGTAAAAGGGACACATACGGCAGCAGCGGCTCAGTTATGGGGTATCAGGTGCAGTAATAGGGACACATATGGCAGCAGCGGCTCAGTATTGGGGTATAAGGTGCAGTAGTAGGGACACTGTTATGACCTGGTGGTTAAGAGGCCACACTGAAATGACCTGGTGGCTAAAACGCAACATGGAACGAGCTCTGAGAAGGTGGTATCTCTACTGACCGCAGTCCCTAATCCTAACAACACAACTAGAAATAGCCGTGGGATGTTCCTGACACTCCCTAGACACCTCGTCACAGCCTCAGATATAACTACCCCTAAAGAAGGAAATAGAAAGCTATCTTGCCTCAGAGAAACCCCCAAAAGGAAAGACAGCCCCCCACAAATATTGACTGTGAAAGGAGAGGGAAATGAAGAACTCAGAAATGAAATTAGATTTCAGCAAAGGGAGGCCAAAACTAAACTAGATAGACAGAGAGCAAAGGATACTGTGCGGTCAGTATTAAAAACTACAAAATCCATGCAGAGTTTACAAAAATGAACTCCACACCGACTCACGGTGTGGAGGGGCAAATCTGCTTTCCCAGAGCTTCCAGCTAGCCTGAATAAGACATAGTGACAAGCTGGACAAAAGAGACAAAATGCAAAGCAATAGAGTCCAAGCAAATGGACAAACAAAACTAGCAAAACTTATCTTTTGCAGACAAGGACTGGCCATATGAGAAATCCAAGGGAAGAATCAAATCCAACCAAGAAAATTGACAGCAGGCATGGACATAAGCCCAGAGCAGGTTTAAATAACAAACCCAGGCAAGGCGATTAGTGAAGGCAGCTGCCACAGCTACCTAACGGTGCAGCAGTTCCACTTGAAACCACGAGAGGGAGACCAAGGGCAGAACTCGCAAAAATACCATTAGCAACCACAGGAGGGAGCTCCAGAACGGAACTCACAACAGTACCCCCCCCCTTGAGGAGGGGTCACCGAACCCTCACCAGAGCTCCCAGGCCGATCAGGACGAGCCAAATGGAAAGCATGAACCAAATCGGGAGCATGAACATCGGAGGCAACAACCCAAGAATTATCCTCCTGGCCATAACCCTTCCACTTGACCAGATACTGGAGCTTCCGCCTCGAAAAACGAGAATCCAAAATCTTCTCTACCACATATTCCAATTCCCCCTCAACCAACACCGGAGCAGGAGGATCAACGGAGGGAACCATAGGTACCACATATCTCCGCAACAAGGATCTATGGAACACATTATGAATGGAAAAGGAAGCTGGAAGGGCCAAACGAAAAGACACTGGATTGATAATTTCAGAAATCTTATAAGGCCCAATAAAGCAAGGCTTGAACTTAGGGGAAGAAGCCTTCATAGGAACATGACGAGAAGACAACCAGACCAAATCCCCAACACGAAGCCAGGGACCAACACACCGACGACGGTTAGAAAAACGCTGAGCCTTCTCCTGAGACAACGTCAAATTGTCCACCACATGAGTCCAAATTTGCTGCAACCTGTCCACCACGGAATCCACACCAGGACAGTCAGAAGGCTCAAGCTGCCCTGAAGAAAAACGAGGATGAAAACCAAAGTTACAAAAAAAAGGCGAAACCAAGGTAGCCGGACTAGCCCGATTATTAAGGGCAAACTCGGCCAACGGCAAAAAGGTCACCCAATCATCCTGATCAGCAGACACGAAGCATCTCAAATAGGTTTCCAAGGTCTGATTGGTTCGCTCCATTTGGCCATTTGTCTGAGGATGGAATGCAGAAGAAAAAGACAAATCAATGCCCATTCTAGCACAAAAGGACCGCCAAAACCTAGAAACGAACTGGGAACCTCTGTCAGACACAATATTCTCTGGAATACCATGCAAACGAACCACATGCTGAAAAAATAATGGAACCAAATCAGAAGAGGAAGGCAACTTAGGCAATGGCACCAAATGGACCATCTTAGAAAACCGGTCACAAACCACCCAGATGACAGACATCTTCTGAGAAACAGGAAGATCAGAAATAAAATCCATGGAAATATGCGTCCAGGGCCTCTCAGGAATAGGTAAAGGCAAAAGCAACCAGCTGGCACGGGAACAGCAAGGCTTAGCCCGAGCACAGGTCCCACAGGACTGCACAAACGAACGCACATCCCGCGACAAGGAAGGCCACCAAAAAGACCTAGCCACCAAATCTCTGGTACCGAAAATCCCAGGGTGACCAGCCAACACCGAACAATGAACCTCAGAAATTACCCTACTAGTCCATCTATCAGGAACAAACAATTTCCCCACAGGACAGCGGTCAGGTTTATCAGCCTGAAACTCCTGAAGTACCCGCCGTAAATCAGGGGAGATGGCAGAAAGAATCATCCCCTCCTTGAGGATCCCAGCCGGCTCAAGAACTCCCGGAGAATCAGGCAAAAAACTAATAGAAAGGGCATCAGCCTTCACATTCTTAGATCCAGGAATATACGAGACCACAAAATCAAAATGTGAGAAAAACAAAGACCACCGAGCCTGTCTAGGATTCAACCGCTTAGCAGACTCGAGGTAAATCAGATTCTTGTGATCAGTCAAGACCACCACGCGATGCTTGGCTCCCTCAAGCCAATGTCGCCACTCCTCAAATGCCCACTTCATAGCCAACAACTCCTGATTGCCGACATCATAATTACGCTCAGAAGACAAAAATTTTCTGGAGAAGAAGGCACAAGGTTTCATCAAAGAGCCATCAGAATTTCTCTGAGACAAAACGGCCCCTGCCCCAATCTCAGAAGCATCAACCTCAACCTGAAAAGGGAGAGAAACATCTGGCTGACGCAACACAGGGGCAGAAGTAAAACGATGTTTAAGCTCCTGAAAGGCCTCAACAGCCGCAGAGGACCAATTCACCACATCAGCGCCCTTCCTCGTCAAATCGGTCAGAGGCTTCACCACACTAGAAAAATTAGCAATAAAGCGACGATAAAAATTGGCAAAGCCCAAAAATTTCTGAAGGCTCTTTACAGATGTAGGTTGAGTCCAATCATGAATGGCCTGGACTTTAACAGGGTCCATTTCAATAGCCGCGGGAGAAAAAATGAAACCCAAAAAAGAAACCCTCTGAACTCCAAAGAGGCACTTAGACCCCTTCACAAACAACGCATTAGTACGAAGGACCTGAAACACCATCCTAACCTGCTTCACATGAGACTCCCAATCATCGGAGAAAACCAAAATATCATCCAAATACACAATCATAAATTTATCCAGATAATTCCGGAAGATATCATGCATAAAGGACTGAAATACCGATGGAGCATTAGAGAGCCCGAATGGCATTACAAGATATTCAAAATGGCCTTCAGGCGTATTAAATGCTGTTTTCCATTCATCACCTTGTTTAATACGCACAAGATTATACGCCCCTCGGAGGTCGATTTTAGTAAACCAACTAGCACCCTTAATCCGAGCAAACAAATCAGAAAGCAAAGGTAACGGATACTGGAATTTGACAGTGATCTTATTGAGAAGGCGATAATCTATACAGGGTCTCAAGGAGCCATCCTTCTTGGCAACAAAAAAAAATGCCGCTCCCAACGGTGACGAAGACGGGCGAATATGCCCTTTCTCCAAGGACTCATTTACATAAATCCGCATAGCGGCATGCTCTGGCACAGACAGATTGAAAAGTCGGCCCTTAGGGAACTTACAGCCAGGAATCAAATTAATGGCACAATCGCAGTCCCTATGAGGAGGCAGGGAACTGGACTTGAGCTCATCAAATACATCCTGGAAATCCGACAAAAACTCAGGAACTTCAGAAGAAGGGGACGAGGAAATGGACATCAAAGGAATATCACTATGTATCCCCTGACAACCCCAATTAGTCACAGACATAGATCTCCAATCCAGCACTGGATTATGTACCTGTAACCATGGAAAACCCAGCACAACAACATCATGCAAATTATGCAACACCAAAAAACGAATATTTTCCTGATGTGCTGGAGCCATGCACATGGTTAACTGTGTCCAGTACTGAGGTTTATTCTTGGCCAATGGCGTAGCATCAATCCCCGTTAAGGGAATAGGACTCTGCAAAGGTTCCAAGGAAAAACCACAGCGCTTGGCAAATTCTAAGTCCATTAAGTTCAGGGCAGCGCCAGAATCCACAAATGCCATAACAGAAAAGGACGACAATGAGCAAATCAGGGTAACAGACAAGAGAAATTTAGGCTGCACAGTACTAATGGTAACAGACCTAGGGACCCTCCTAGTACGCTTAGGACAGTCAGAAATAGCATGAGCTGAATCACCACAGTAAAAACACAGGCCATTCTGACGTCTGAATTTCTGCCTTTCTGCTCTAGTCAAAATCCTATCACATTGTATAGGCTCAGGACTTTGCCCAGAGGACACTGCCATATGGTGCACCGCCTTGCGCTCACGCAAGCGCCGATCAATCTGAATAGCTAGAGACATAGATTTGCTCAAACCGGTAGGCATAGGAAAGCCCACCATAACATCTTTAAGGGTTTCAGAAAGACCTTTTCTGAAAATAGCAGCCAGCGCCTCTTCATTCCATTTAGCGAGCACAGACCATTTTCTAAATTTCTGGCAATATAACTCTGCCGCTTCCTGACCCTGACACAGGGCCAACAGTGTTTTCTCAGCATGCTCTACAGAGTTAGGTTCGTCATACAACAATCCAAGCGCCTGAAAGAATGCATCTACATTCAATAATGCCGGATTCCCTGTTTCAAGAGCAAATGCCCAGTCTTGAGGATCACCACGCAGTAAGGATATGATGATTTTCACTTGCTGAATGGGATCACCAGAAGAACGGGGTTTCAAAGCAAAAAACAATTTGCAGCTATTATTAAAGTTCAAAAACTTGGATCTGTCCCCAAATAACAAATCAGGAGTAGGAATTCTTGGCTCTAGAGCCGGAGTCTGAACAATATAATCTTGGATACTCTGGACTCTTGCAGCAAGTTGATCCACACGAGAAAACAAACCCTGAACCTCCATACCAGAGCATATATCCAGCACCACCCAGATATCAAGAGGAAAAAGAAGACAGAACAGAGCACAGAAAAAAAATGGTTCAGAACTAGTGTTGAGCATTCCGATACCGCAAGTATCGGGTATCGGCCGATACTTGCGGTATCGGAATTCCGATACCGAGATCCGATACTTTTGTGATATCGGGTATCGGTATCGGATCAATAGAGATGTGTAAAATAAAGAATTAAAATAAAAAATATTGATATGCTCACCTCTCCGGCGGCCCCTGGACATCACGCTGCTAACCGGGAGGCTTCTTTGTTTAAAATGCGCGCCTTTAGGACCTGCGAATGACGTCTCGGCTTCTGATTGGTCGCGTGCCGCCCATGTGACCGGCACGCGACCAATCAGAAGCCGTGACGTCATTCGCAGGTCCTCAATTCCTAGAATTAGGAGTTTAGTGAATGAGAATGACGTCGCGGCTTCTGATTGGTCGCGTGCCGCCCATGTGACCGGCACGCGACCAATCAGAAGCCGCGACGTCATTCTCATTCACAAAAACTCCTAATTCTAGGAATTGAGGACCTGCGAATGACGTCACGGCTTCTGATTGGTCGCGTGCCGGTCACATGGGCGGCACGCGACCAATCAGAAGCCGGGACGTCATTCGCAGGTCCTAAAGGCGCGCATTTTAAACAAAGAAGCCTCCCGGTTAGCAGCGTGATGTCCAGGGGCCGCCGGAGAGGTGAGCATATCAATATTTTTTATTTTAATTCTTTATTTTACACATCCCTATGGATCCCAGGGCCTGAAGGAGAGTTTCCTCTCCTTCAGACCCTGGGAACCATGAGAATACCTTCCGATACTTGATGTCCCATTGACTTGTATTGGTATCGGATATCGGTATCGGCGATATCCGATATTTTTCGGGTATCGGCCGATACTATCCGATACTTTCAAGTATCGGACGGTATCGCTCAACACTATTCAGAACTATATTTTTTTTTCATTCTTTTGAGATGCATTCAATTCATTCTTGGCCTGCTGTACTGTTATGACCTGGTGGTTAAGAGGCCACACTGAAATGACCTGGTGGCTAAAACGCAACATGGAACGAGCTCTGAGAAGGTGGTATCTCTACTGACCGCAGTCCCTAATCCTAACAACACAACTAGAAATAGCCGTGGGATGTTCCTGACACTCCCTAGACACCTCGTCACAGCCTAAGATATAACTACCCCTAAAGAAGGAAATAGAAAGCCATCTTGCCTCAGAGAAACCCCCAAAAGGAAAGACAGCCCCCCACAAATATTAACTGTGAAAGGAGAGGGAAATGACGAACACAGAAATGAAATTAGATTTCAGCAAAGGGGAGGCCAATACTAAACTAGATAGACAGAGAGCAAAGGATACTGTGCGGTCAGTATTAAAAACTACAAAATCCACGCAGAGTTTACTAAAATGAACTCCACACCGACTCACGGTGTGGAGGGGCAAATCTGCTTTCCCAGAGCTTTCAGCTATCCTGAATAAGACATAGTGACAAGCTGGACAAAAGAGACAAAATGCAAAGCAATAGAGTGCAAGCAAATGGACAAACAAAACTAGCAAAACTTATCTTTTGCAGACAAGGACTGGCCATATGAGAAATCCAAGGGAAGAATCAAATCCAACCAAGAACATTGACAGCAGGCATGGACATAAGCCCAGAGCAGGTTTAAATAACAAACCCAGGCAAGGCGATTAGTGAAGGCAGCTGCCACAGCTACCTAACGGAGCAGCAGTTCCACTTGAAACCACCAGAGGGAGCCCAAGGGCAGAACTCGCAAAAATACCATTAGCAACCACAGGAGGAAGCTCCAGAACGGAACTCACAACAGGACACATGCGGCAGCATGTATTGGGGTATCAGGGACAGTAATAAGGACACATATGGCAGCAGCTTCTCAGTATTGAGGTATCAGCAGGATGAGGATTTTGTACAGGTTGGGAATAGATGGTGATGGGGCTGGAATGTGATAAGTGGAAGGTGTCTTTGTTGTTTTCTCTGCAGCCGAGTCATGGATGGAGAAGTTGTCATGTCGTCCTGGGCCAGATGGGAAAAGTGATGATTCCATCAGAAAGAATGTCAGCGGTAAGACATTATCTGTAACTGTGCTGTGATCTCATATGTTCTGTAGGGCTGGTATCTACCACTGACCATATGGCAGTAATATCCATGTTGGTCTTTGTATAGAGATTATCTTCAGTAATAGCACGGTCATCTGCTGAGGTTCTCCTCCACTATTAGGGCGCATCACCCAGCTGTAATCAAGGTTACCTGGTTAGGGGCCCACTCAGAAGCTTTGCTCCCCCTTAACCAAAACCCTAGCTACGCTTCTGGTCAAATGTCTTGATCGGCCTTCACCAAGCCGGGGTGTAATGGTGGCAAACTGTCACAGTGGTCTTGCGGGCAGGTGGGCCATCCTCAGCAGAATTAAAAAAAGGGAAAGTTGTGAAAAGGATGCAGGATCAGCCTGTCTCAATAAGCAATGTCCAGACCTCAGGTGCAACAGGAAGAAAAACTTGCTATTACTTGAGCAGTTGATGATGACAATTACTGCTCTCCACAGTTATTTAGCAACACTGAGCCAACAGCCATTCATGGTGTGATGAACCCAAGCACTTTTCTGGCAATGTGTTGTAGCTCTCCTCACTCTCACTGCATATAGCACTATACGTGCACTAAAACATCTTCTCTCAGCCTGGACCTTGGCATCCACGGTACCTCAGACTTAACAGACTTCTCACCGCTGACAACTAAGGATCGTGTTAAGACATCCATCATCTGATCCTTAACTGATGTCATCTGGCAGTTGGGCACTTCTTGTACTGTGCGGGACACTATGTCCAATGCTGCTGCACAGATTTTGCTGGAGGCCCTACAGCTACCATAGCAAAGGCATTGGCTGGCCTCCTTGATCTCCAGCATAACCCAATCCCAGCGGCACAGAATTGCTTCTCCTGGGCTTATAGTTTTCCTGCAGGGGCTGTTACCCACCAGACTTTACAATAGCCCTTACACTAATTACATGTGTATGTGTAAAAATCGCTGAAGAATTAGTTTCTCACACCATCAGAGTTCATATCAATTTTCCAAGAAATTTAATTTGCTAAAAAGTTATTCTCCATTAAATTAATGTCCCTTACTATGGCCTGGGTTCTCTCCGGATGCCAAAACATAATAAATGCAATATGTAAAAAAAAAAAAAAACATACATTCATCTCACAGCTCTCCTCTTTGCTCCCTGCTGTCTGTCTGGTCCTCCGTTCCACCGTTGCGTCACATCTCTGGACTGGTTTTCACTCTTAGCCAGGGTATCTCGCTGTGGGCATATTCTAGAGTTAACTACACATGCGCAGTGACTTCCGAACGTGTTCATTCTAGGCTGGGGCTTCCAGTAGGCCCCTCAGCATTTGCTGTGAACTCCAAGGCCTGCTTGCGCCCAGAAGGCCCAGCTTAGAGTGAACACTGGGACGGAGATATGGTGTGACAGAAATATAGAGCACCAGACAGCAGGCAGGGAGCAGCGGGGATGCTCAGATTGGTAAGTGACCAGCATAATTTAAAAAGAATAAAACATACCTCACAGCTGACCTTTCCACCCATCCCTACTGCTCCTTGCCCATTATCCATTTCTCTGTACACCTTTCATGTTGCATCGATAGCCTGGTGTTCACTCTAGAGAGTGTGGACATAGCACGCCTGTGTTCAGTGATAAAGTAGGATCATATCCCCTAAATAACCATAGATTAAACTTGGCACTCAAAACTCGGTATTGATGAAATTTATTAAGTGCACTCTATCCGAAACATAAATGCAGATGTTTCAGTCAACACATGACCTCCATCAGTAATGCGAATTGCAGTAGTGAAAGATAAAGAAAGTAGTGACGCTGTGGACTGGCAGCACATGCTACAGCAGACAGTAGTATTTCACTCTAGGCTTAAGGTACCGTCACATTAAGCGACGCTGCAGCGATATAGACAACGATGCCGATCGCTGCAGCGTCGCTGGGTGGTCGCTGGAGAGCTGTCACACAGACAGCTCTCCAGCGACCAAAGATGCCGAGGTCCCCGGGTAACCAGGGTAAACATCGGCCGCGCTTAGTAACCTGATATTTACCCTGGTTACCTAAAAAAAAACACTACATACTTACATTCCGGTGTCTGTCGCGTCCCTCGCAGGCAGCTTCCTGCACTGACTGTGAGCGCCGGCCGGCCGTAAAGCAGAGCACAGCGGTGACATCACCGCTGTGCTTTACGGCCAGCGCTCACAGTCAGTGCGGGAAGCTGACTGCGAGGGACAGCGGAATGTAAGTATGTAGTGTTTGTTTTTTTAGGTAACCAGGGTAAATCTCGGGTTACTAAGCACGGCCCTGCACTTAGTAACCCGATGTTTACCCTGGTTACCAGTGAAGACATCGCTGAATCGGCGTCACACACGCCGATTCAGTGATGTCAGCGGGTGATCCAGTGATGAAATAAAGTTCTGGCCTTCTAGCTCCGACCATCGATCTCACAGCAGGATCCTGATCGCTGCTGCGTGTCAAACACAACGATATCGCCATCCAGGACGCTGCAACGTCACGGATCGCTATCATTCTAAAGTCGCTCAGTGTGAAGGTACCTTTAGACTTCTGGCTGCAAGTACTGCCCCAGAGCAGACCCAGTGAACTCCGGGGTTATCTTGCAATCTGAAACCCCGACCTAGAGTGACTACTGTGCCAGAGATGAGATTCGATGGATGTGTGGAGGACCGGACATCAGGCAGGGAGCAGCAGGAGGCGGATACAGAGGTGAGCCATGAAGTAATCATGTTTTTTTCCTTACTAACCTATTGCCAGCTCTCTACTGTTCAGTAAGGTGGCTATCACAGCTGGAGAACTACAAACAATCTTTATTCTCCAGAAAAAGTGGCTGGAAAGTGTAGAAAGAAGCATGTTTCTCTAAGATGAGATCAATGTTTTTATATGTTTACTTGTACTATTGATTGATAAATTAAAAATCTATGACTGAAATGAAATGCTTCAAGACTTCCAAATAGAATAATAGTAGGAATAATTAAAACCATCTATAATCATAAAAAAACAAGGAAGCCAAGTTATTTGTAGCGTGGATGTAGACAATCTATAAAAAGATAATTTTCTGAGCATGATTAAAATCAAAGTAAAGAAAATTGAGAAAGACAAAGAGAAAAACACTACAATATCTTAATAGATGAACAAGTAAATATCTAAGAGGATACATTTCTGTGAGTTTTGCTGGAGGATGACAAGTGAATAGCAGATACAATCAATTGTTAATCCACCTAAATACTACAAAACTAATAGTGCTCAAGGATAGTCTTATTACTCTTTATTGACTGAGACATCGCCTTCAGGAAAGACTGTGTTCTAGTTCAGACAGATAAGAGACATACTTGAAAGAATATGTTGTTTTCAATTGAATGGGATGTTCACTGTAATTGTGTAGATTTTACACATTCCAGTGTTTTGGGTTATATTGTGGTTTGTCAACAAGTGCTGGAAGTTACAGGGGCCCAACATTCAAGTTTTCTTAACCAGACAGATAAAAGAAAAGTTTAGGCTTGTCAAATAGTCCAAGTTGATGCCTGTTGATATATGGGATAGTCCATGCTAAAATGAAAAATGCCTCTCAATTTGTATTTTATTACTCTCACGAACTTGGCATAGCATAAAATAAATGTAAAATGTATTATGTTCTAAACAAATAATTGCTTCTATAGTTTAAAGGAAGAAAAAACAGTAAAACCTAGTTTTTTTACGGAAACTAAGTAGAAAACCTAGTTTGTGGTACGGAAACTAAGCAGAAACACCAAGGTTTTGGGGAAGATTTGGAAAGTTTACTCTCAGTTACTGCTTTCAAACACGTCTCAAACAACTCTTTAAGATAGAATCACTGAGTTTTCCAAGGTAAAGCCACTTCAGGAAAAAGATGGTGATCTTCACTGGTTGTTCTGCCACCACCATTGTGGCAGCTTCACCACCGGTATCTTTACGTTATATCACATTCCAAATTTTTTTGCAAACTGTTTTCAAGTGTCATAAAGATGTATTTTTTGTTTTTCAAATGAACTCATATATGGTATTGTGCCTCAGGGCTCTTTGGATCACGGAAATCAATCTCAAATGTCTGTGATAATTAGTTTACCTGGTGAGCTAAACTAAAAGAAAACTACATAAGGAGGACGTTCCACATTATTAAGCAGGACATAGGTTTCAAGCAATATGAGAAAGAAAAAGAATCTCTCTGCTGCCGAGAAATATCAAATAGTGCAATGTCTTGGAGGAGGTATGAAAACATTAGATATTTCATGAAAACTTAAGTGTGATCATCAAACTGTGAAGATATTTGTGGCGGATACAAAGCGCAGATGGGTTTGTGCAGATAAAGGCATAGTAAGGAAGGTTTCTGCCAGATAAATTCATCATATTAAGATAGCAGCTGCTAATATACCAGTTCTGCATAAACCTACAATTCAGCCACTCCTAAACAGAGCTAACAAGCAAAAACTGTTGAAGTCTGAGTACACAGACATGAAGCTTAATTTTAAAACTGTCTTGTTTACTGATGAGTGCTGTGTAAACCAGGATGGTCCAGATGAATGTAGTTATGGATGGTTAGTGGATGGTCATCATGTCCCAATAAGGTTGCAATGTCAGCAAGGAGGTGGCAGAGTTAGGTTTTCATCTGGAATCATGCGAAGAGAGTTGGTAGGCCCCTTTATGGTCCCTGAAGGTATGAAAATGAGTATATAGAGCTTTTTACTGACCACTTTCTTCCATGGTACAAAATAACATAACAAAATGATCTTCATGCATGACAACACACCTTCTTTTGCTGCACAGAATACCTCAGAGTCATTGGCTGCTATGGGCATAAAAGGAGAGAAAGTCATGTTGTGATCACCCCTTGCATCAACCCTATTATGAACCTTTGCAGTATTGTGGTGGGCCACTGGGGAGACGACAGATGTTGTAGAGGGGCCAACTGGGGCATGTAGTCCCACTGGCAGCAGATAAGGATGTAATGGTAGCTGAAGTGTGTAGCTGGATCCCTCAACACTTCCCTTGTGTGCACAACAATTGCCAATAGCGGGAGGTGGCACTTTTGGATGGTATAGGATTCCCTGGGGGCACTCCTGTAGCAGTGGGGTCTGGGTGCAGGTTTTGGAGCTCCCATTGTGTTTGTGCAATCTCAAGAAGCCATCAAGCAGCCAGACACGCAGGTGAACTTGTAAACATAAAAATTTTACTGAAAGAAGTAACGCCGTACAGTCTCTCTCTTTAAGGCAAAGTTCACAGTATATTGTGCATATCAAAGTAATGGTTCTCTCCATGAGACAAGCAAGGCTATGGCGTCTCAGGGTGGCTGGAGCAGAGTTCTCTTCACTTGCTATTGCAGTAACTGATATGCACAGTCTAAGAAATATTACACTGATGGAGGGACATTCACAGATTGACTATCGGTGGAAACACACTTAAAGTATGGATGTACTACCATTCCCTTTTCCAGGGAATAGGTTAAACAAAGTCGGTGGCATGGCAGCCACGTGGATCTGGTCCTGGCCAGAAACAAACAGGATAACCAGGATGCAGGAGAGCACATGTGCAGCTTTTATCTCTCCTGACTGGATGAGGCTTCCCTCTTTTGTGGATGAGATTATGAGGAGAAAGATGTTCCCCCAGCGTGGACTGGTATGAAAAACATCCTGGGAGCAGTAGTGTCTGCCTCCTATGCCTTCCTTAGGCTAGGTTCAGATTGCGTTAATGGGACTGCGCTAACAAACAGCGTTGCACGGCGAAATTAACGCCGTGCAACGCGTCCATTAGCGCGCCCATTGGCAGCAATGGGAACGCGCATCGCTAGCGCGTGCCATTTTTGGCACGCGCTAGCGATGTGCCGGTGTTTTGTGACGCGCCTCGGACGCTGCTAGCAGCGTCCGCGGCACGCCCGAGGTCCGTTCCCCGCTCTCGCAGATCGGGGATCTGCGAGAGAGGGGACGTTAAACGTGACCCCGAAAAAGACATTGCGTTAGCGCAATCTGCTAGCGCTTAGCGCTAAACGGATTGTCCTAACGCAATCTGAACCTATCCTTATGCAGCTTGCTGTTAGAATAATCACTTAACTTTCATATACACACATTGGCCAGTAGATGGCTGGAAATCACATTTATGAAAAGTCAGTATGCAATGCAATATATTACATCTCTTATCTCACAGTGCCCAAACTAATTCTGACACATTTTACCAGGTAGCTAGAAGGAATATAGAGCGCACATAGGGTCTTATCCGAGATAAAGGGAATATTCGTGAGAGATAGTATAAATTCACTCACCTATTATGGTTGTGCAAGACACAACCACTGCACTTAGCATTGGCGGCTGCTGCAAGCCCCGATGTGATGATCCTTGGCTAGATGAGGAGAATGGGGTATCAGACTGCGCTGCTCGCCTGTCAGGATAATGTACCAGAGAAGTCCAAATAGAAGTAATAGAGAATAGACTTTATTTCTACGCGTTTCGTGGTGATCACACCACTTCCTCAGGACAGTCTAGATAGACTGGTACATTATCCTGACAGGTGATCAGCGCACTCTGATGCCCCATTCTCCTCATCTAGCCAAGGATTGACACATTTTACCGGGATACCTCAGTATCCTCAAGCAAAAGATCTATGAGGGTGGAAGGTAGTTCACATAAAAAAACAGCACTGGGGAGCTATTCTGACATCCTGCAAAGACATTGAAGCAAAAACTCACAAGTTCAATGCATGTAAGAATTGTGAAGGTGATATCAAAGACGCGATGACGTCCTAAGATGAGCGGGTGCTCGGAGCAGCGGGGGAACAAGGAGGAGAGGTGAGTATTGTGTTTATTCTTTTTGTTTTAAGGGGAGTGCTTTATACTATATAGAGTCAGTCTATGGGGAGTGCATTATACTTTATGAATGCCTATGGTGAGTGCACTATACTATATAGATTCTGCCTATGGGGATTGCATTATACTATATAGAGTCTGCCTATGGTGAGTGCACTATACTATATAGATTCTGCCTATGGGGATTGCATTATACTATATAGGGTCTGCCTATGGTGAGTGCATTATACTATATAGATTCTGCCTATGGGGACTGCATTATACTCTATAAAGTTTGCCTATGGGAAGTGCATTATACTATATAGAGTTTGCCTATGGTGAGTGCATTATACTCTATAGATTCTGCCTATGGGGAGTGCATTATCTATATATATAAGAGGCATCATGATTACTCGCTAATCCCGCCCCCTGCACAGTAGCTCCGCCTCCCACCACATCACCACACACAATCCCGCCCCCACCTCATTACCACACACAATCCTGCCCCCAACACATCACCACACACAATCTCGCCCCCACCCCATCACCACACATAATCCCGCCCCCCACCCCATCACCACCCATAATCCTGCCCCCCACCCCATCACCACCCATAATAATGCCCCCCACCCCATCACCGCCCATAATCCTGCCCCCCACCCCATCACCACCCATAATCCCGCCCCCCCACCCCATCACCACCCATAATCCGACCCCCCACACCTTCACCACCCATAGTCCCGCCCCCCACCCCATCAGCACCCATAGTCCCGCCCCCCACCCCTTCACCACCCATAGTCCCGCCCCCCACCCCATCACCACCCATAATCGCCCCCACCCCATTACCACCCATAATCCTGCCCCCCACCCCATCACCACCCATAATACCGCACCCCACCCCATCACCACCCATAATACCGCCCCCACCCCATCACCACCCATAATCCCACCCCCACCCCTTCACCACCCATAATCCCACCCCCCAACCCCATCACCACCCATAATAATGTCCATCTCACAGAATCTGTGTCACGAAGTGACTGTTCAAGCATGACATGACCCAACAGGGTGGTCGGTCACAAAGCGGCGAGACTCACAAGGGAACACTGGGAATATTCAGCAGAAGAACCACTGCACTCAGGAAACTCCTTTCACCTGCTTGGTTGATCTCCAGAAGGACCTGTATAACCAACAGTCAGTTGATGCCCCAGGTGACCTTATGAAGGATGGTGGGAGTGGTCACCACCAACATCAGCTGACCCAGCAGCAAAACAATGCAATAACACCGGCGACCACCGGGGGGGGGAAACTGCATTAACCCCTGATGACCAGAAAGGAAAAAAGGTTTTAATCAGAGGAAAACCAGATCTGCCACAGATCAAACATGGATCGTGACAGTACCTCCCTTTCAATGAGCGGCCTCTGGACACTCAACACCAGACCTCACCAGATAACAACCTATGGTGAGGACGCCTCGATCCACCAGAGTTCACCTTGGCAGTTACCTGACTCCCAGATTTTTGGCAAACATGGCCTGATAAAAAATTCCACCAACGTAGGCTCCGGAGGCGCCACAAATCTCCAGAGCGCCGGCCTGGGGAATGAGTTGTGTACATGAATAACTGGGGGTAACTCCAAATGAAAAGTCCCCGGGCTGAGAATGGCCGACATCTGATATGGCCCAATCACCCTGGAACTCCAGGTAACAGCTGCACACTTCCACCTGATGTTTCTGGTGGACACCCATACGTACTCATTCACACACAGGTCCAGACCTAAACTTTATTTTCACGCATGCGTCTGCCACAAGATGATTAACTCTTTACAGAACTGACTACAGAGGCATCCCCCTGTGTCACCAAACTCACACCCCCACTACGCACTGAGAGAACCACCACCGTTGTCTGACTCCTCCTCCTTAGAGGTCTCTGACCCACCGGGTTAACATGTAGTTAGGGTAAAGTTTTGCCCCTACTCCCTGGCAGCATCTCTGCTACCCCCACTGGAGAAGAAAGGGTAGGTTGTAGAAGAACAGCAGAGATCGTAGCTCCCAGGCAGCAGTCCTTACATGACTGACCCCAGCTGACCACTTCCCTGGACCGCCAGTCTATGACCAGGTTGTGTCTTTTCAACCAAGGGAATCCTAAAACTATGGGAATGGGTATGCTCTCCAAGATGTAGCATGATAAAGACTTCATGACAAGCCCCTATATGCAGATGTATATTGTCTACTTGGGTAATGCTCCCCTGGCTGAGCGGGGCAGAGTCAATGGCCTGGATGCTTAGGGGTCTTGCTAGCATCCTACTCATCAGGCTATGGGTCTGGACAACATGAGCATCCACCAGATTGACTCCTACTCCACTGTCCACTAGCACCGGAATATTCTCAGTTACCCCATCAACAACCACCTCAGCAGGTAAGGTACACTGAGACGAGAAAATGGAGGAAATCTATACACCCTGGTCGCCTCCCTCCATACGACCAGGGAGATGCAGCTCTTTAGATGGTGCAGGTACTTGGCATGCACTGGGCAGACATTGATAAAATGACCGGTCTGCCCACAGTAAAAACATGCTCCCCACTCCACGGCGAACCTCAGACAACCCAGTTTGGGAACCAACTCCTCCCACGTGCATGGGTTCATCCGCCTACCCAGGTGTGTCCTCCTCCCTAGAAAGGACTACAGGGGGCACATTTGGTGTATGCCTCTCCCTCAAGCATCTATCCACCCGGATGGCAAGGGACATGGCGGCCTCCAACGACCTGGGGGCGGTGTACTGCACCAGAGTATCTTGCAACCTAGGGGACAGATTCTGCACAAAATGGCCCCTAAGGGCAGAGTCATTCCACAGTGTGTCTGTGCCCCACCTCCTGAACTCTCAACAGTACTCCTCAGCCAGCCAGCCCCCCTGCTTGATCTTACGGAGTCGGGATTCCCCCAGAGAGACGCCATCAGGATCACCATACACCAGCGCCAGAGCCGTAAAAAACTCATTCACCAACCGTAGGGATGGTGAACCGGTCGTCAGGGAGAAGGCCCAGGATTGGGGATCACCCTTAAGAAGGAAACGATGATTCCCACCCGTTGCTTTGCTCCTCACTCCCTGATGAACGAGGGCGGAGTCTGAAGTATAGTTTGCAGGCTTCCTTGTACAGCTCCCATGCACTTCTCACCTTCCTGAAAAACCTCAGTCCATCTTACCCAAACAGACTGCATAAAAAAACTTCATACAATCCCAAAAGCTACTTGCTTTTTATCTTCCTACTCCTGCAGATATCAGGGGACATCTCCCCAAACCCCGGTCCACCATCCACCAACCTCAACCCCTACCCTACCTCACATCGAAACCTTAATAATCTTACTAATATTAATTGCACTCCTTCATCTCCTCCTTCTTTTAATTGTGCCCTTTGGAATCCACGGTCTGTATGTAACAAGCTTCCTTTCTTACACAATTACTTTCTGAAAAACTCTCTGAATCTGCTGGCCCTCACAGAAACCTGGATTCAGGATTCTGACACTGTCTCTCCTGCTGCCATTACCAATGGTGGCTTACAATTCTCCCATTCCCCGAGACCAACAAACAGACCTGGTGGTGGAGTTGGCATACTCCTGTCCCCACAATGCACTTTCCAGGTCATCCCCTCAGTTCCATCACTCTCATTCCCTTCTTTTGAGGTCCACACAATCAGGCTCTTTCGTCCCCTCTCCCTCAGAGTAGCGGTCATAAGGCCCCGTCACACATAGCGACGCTGCAGTGATACCGACAACGATCCGGATCGCTGCAGCGTCGCTGTTTGGTCGCTGGAGAGCTGTCACACAGACAGCTCTCCAGCGACCAACGATCCCGAGGTCCCCGGTAACCAGGGTAAACATCGGGTAACTAAGCGCAGGGCCGCGCTTAGTAACCCGATGTTTACCCTGGTTACCATCGTTAAAGTAAAAAAAAAACAAATGCTACATACTTACCTATCGCTCTGTCCTCGGTGCTCTGCTTCTCTGGTCTGGCTGTGAGCGGCAGGCAGCCGGAAAGCAGAGAGGTGACGTCACTGCTCTGCTTTCCGGCTGACCGGCGCTCAGAGCCAGACCAGAGAAGCAGAGCGCCGAGGACAGACAGCGATAGGTAAGTATGTAGCGTTTGTTTTTTTACTTTTAGGATGGTAACCAGGGTAAACATCGGGTTACTAAGCGCGGCCCTGCGCTTAGTTACCCAATGTTTACCCTGGTTACCAGCGAAGACATCGCTGAATCGGCGTCACACACACCGATTCAGCGATGTCAGCGGGACCTCAACGATCAAAAAATGGCCCAGGCCATTCCGACATGACCAGTGATCTCACAGCAGGGGCCTGATCGCTGGTATGTGTCACACATAGCGAGATCGCTACTGAGATCGCTGTTGCGTCACAAAACTTGTGACTCAGCAGCGATCTCGCTAGCGATCTCGCTATGTGTGACGGGGCCTCTATACCGGCCCCCAGGCTCACCCACCCACTTTCTGGACCATTTCTCTGCCTGGCTGCCACACTTCATGTCCTCAGAACTACCAACCCTTATCCTGGGAGACTTCAACATCCCCATTAACAGCCCCACTTCCACATCTGCATCCCAGCTTCTGTCACTAACCACTTCTCTCGGCCTCTCACAGCTCTCAACCTCTGAAACACACAAAGACGGTAACACCCTGGACCTGGTTTTTGCCCGGCTCTGCTCAATCTCCTACCTAGATAACTCACCGCTTCCCCTCTCTGACCACAACATTCTCTCCTTCACACTCACATATCCTCGCTCACCCCAGCACCCTCCTACATACCATTCAGTCAGAAATCTACAAGCCATTAACCCTCTTACACTTTCAGACTCCCTATACTCATCATTGTCCCCAATCTCTTCCTTTTCCTGTCCTGATCTGGCTGTACATCACTTCAATGACACTCTTAGAAGCACCCTTGACCAAGTAGCTCCCCTCACCCTCAGAACCTCCAAACACAGAATAAAACAGCCCTGGCTCACATCGCAAACCCGATTTCTCCAGCGATGCTCTAGGTGTGCTGAACGCTTATGGAGGAAAACACGCACACCAGAAGACTTCATACACTTCAAATTTATGTTAAGGACCTATTACTTTGCCCTTCACTTCGCTAAACAGACCTACTTTACCACTCTGATCTCCTCACTATCCAACAACCCCAAGAAACTTTTTGACACCTTTCACTCCCTCCTCAGGCCAAAAGCACAAGCCCCTATCACAGATATTTGTGCTGGTGACCTGGCCTCCCACTTTATAGAGAAAATAGACAATATCCATCAGGAAATCCGCTCCCAACAACTAAGTTCAGTGACTCCCATCCCTCCCCTCATTGCCCCTGGCTCACTCTCCACATTCGATCCCATCACAGAAGAAGAAGTCTCCAAGCTCCTCTCCTCTTCTCGTCCGACTACATGCATTACCGACCCCATTCCCTCACATCTCCTCCAGTCTCTCTCTCCAGTTGTCACAAGTCACCTAACTACAATCTTTAATCTCTCCCTCTCCTCTGGCATTTTCCCCTCCTCCTTCAAACACTCTATCATTACTCCATTACTAAAGAAACCCACCCTCGACCCATCCTGCGCAAACAACTACAGACCGGTCTCCAATCTCCCCTTCATCTCTAAACTCTTGGAGCGCCTGATATACTCCCGCCTTACCCGTTACTTCTCCACTCACTCCCTCCTAGACCCTTCACAGTCCGGTTTCCGCCCCCTACATTCGACAGAAACTGCACTCATCAAAGTGACCAATGACCTTCTGACAGCAAAACGTAATGGTGACCACTCTCTGCTCATTCTTCTCGACCTTTCTGCAGCTTTTGACACTGTTGACCACCCTCTCCTACTCTCTAGGCTCCAGTCACTAGGCATTAAGGACACTGCTCTCTCCTGGTTCTCCTCCTACCTTTCTGACCGCTCCTTCAGTGTTCTGTTCTCTGCCTCCACTTCATCTCCTCTTCCTCTCGCTGTCGGGGTACCTCAGGGCTCAGTCCTTGGCCCCCTTCTCTTCTCCCTCTACACGGCCCCAATTGGACAGACCATCAGCAGATTTGGCTTTCAGTACCATCTTTATGCTGATGACACACAACTATATACGTCATCCCCTGACCTTACCCCCGCTGTACTACAGAACGCCACTGACTGTCTGTCCGCAGTCTCCAACATCATGTCCGCTCTCTATCTGAAACTCAACCTCTCCAAAACTGAACTTCTTCTGCTCCCACCATCTACTAACCTCACTAAATCTGACATTTCCCTCTCCGTGGGTGGCACCATAATAACACCCCGGCAGCAGGCGCGCTGTCTGGGTGTTATGTTTGACTCCGATCTCTCCTTCACCTCCCATATACAATCTCTTGCCTGCTCGTGCCGCTTACACCTAAAGAACATCTCTAGAATCCGCCCTTTTCTCACCATGGAGACAGCTAAAACCCTCACCGTCGCCCTGATCCACTCCCGCCTGGACTACTGTAACGCTCTATTAATTGGCCTCCCCCTCACTCGACTTTCCCCTCTCCAGTCCATCCTTAAGGCAGCAGCCAGGGTCGTCCATCTGGCTAATCGTTAGTCGGACGCGTCCGCTCTTCGCCAGTCGTTACACTGGCTACCCATTCATTACAGGATACAATTCAAAGTACTTGTCCTCACCCACAAAGCTCTCCACAGTGCGGCACCCCCTTACATCTCCTCCCTCATTTCTGTCTATCAGCCTAACAGACCACTGCGCTCTGCAAATGACTTTCGATTAACCTCTGCACTAATCCGTACCTCCCACTCCCGACTCCAAGACTTCTCCCGTGCTGCGCCAATCCTCTGGAATGCTCTACCCCAAGATATTAGGACCATCCATAATTTGCAGTTTTAGGCGCTCGCTCAAAACACATTTGTTCAGAGCGGCCTATCACGTTCACTAATCAAAGTCATTTTATGTTTGTGTGTGTGTGTAGCCCATTCACTATCTCCATCTACCCCCCACCCCCTGAAGATGGCTGGACCATCATTGTAAATACATCATTGTAAATACACACCTGTACTTTGCATCTCCCCCACCTCATTGTAGATTGTAAGCTCTCACGAGCAGGGTCGTCTTATTTTGCTTTAATTATTGTATTGTTAACGTTGTTAATTATGACTTTTGAGTTTGAAACTGTTAAACTGTAAAGCGCTGCGGAATATGTTGGCGCTATATAAATAAAGATTATTATTATTATTATTCCTTAAAGACCAAAAATGTGTCTCTCCCTCCAGAGAACCTGCCTGGGAGAGATATCTTGGGTTATGGTTGAGCCTGTACCTGAGCCGAGGCCCAGAACCCCAACATTTGCTGCAGCTGCTCCTCGGTGAGGGTCTGTAGCAATTGGGCAAAGGCCTGCATTTGAGCCATGGCTCACTAGAAAAAAATGGGATGGTTGGTTATAATGTCACAAAGTGACTGTCCAAGTGTGACATAACCCAACGGGTAGTTGGTCAAAAAGCGGCGAGACTCACAAGGGAACACCGGGGACACAATAACAACAGTGGGCCCTGCGATAAGGAGTGGGGAAATGGACACCTCCTGCACTCTCCTAAGGATGTGCCCTAATATTCCTGATGTCCCTATACAGGTTCTTTCAACCTGTCGCTGAGCTGGATACCTTAGCCCTCACTCGCCCTGCACCTATCACTGGGTAGGGAATTGGCTAGTGAGAACACTGGTCTCACCACTGCACTAATACAACACAAAGAGAAAGAAAGACAAACAAGGTATCTGCAAAAAACACTTAGCTTTCTCTGCTGCTATGCACAGTACAGCAGAATAATGCACCAGGTATGAATATTCAGCAGAAGAACCACTGCACTCAGAAAACTCCTTCCACCTGCTTGGTTGATCTCCAGAAGGACCTGTATAACCAACAGTCAGCCGATGCACCAGGTGGCCTTATGAAGGATGGTGGGAGTGGTCACCACCATCAGCTGACCCAGCAGCAAAACAATGCAATAACACCAGCGGCCAGGGGGGGGGGGAAACTGCATTAACCCCCGATGACCAGAAAGGAAAAAAGGTTTTAATCAGAGGAAACCCAGATCTGCCACAGATCCAAACATGGATCGTGACAGTCTGCCTATGGAGAGTGCATTATACTATATAGAGTCTGCCTATGGTGAGTGCATTATACTATATAGAGTCTGCCTATGGGGAATGCATTATACTATAAAGAGTCTGCCTATGGGGAGTGCATTATGCTATATAGAGTCTGCCTATGCTGAGTGCATTCTAGTATATAGAGTCCGCCTATGGGGAGTGCATTATACTATATGGTTTCTGCCTATGGGAGTGCATTATACTATATAGTCTGGCTATGGGGAGTGCATTATACTATATTGAGCAGTGTTCCCCAACTCCGGTCCTCAAGAGCCACCAACAGGTCATGTTTTGAGGATTTCCTTAGTATTGCTCAGGTTATTGAATGCTTGTCTGTCCAGGTGATGCAATTATCACCTGTGCAATACTAAGGAAATCTTCAAAACATGACCTGTTGGTGGCTCTTGAGGACCGGAGTTGGGGAACACTGATATAGAGTCTGCCTATGGTGAGTGCATTATACTCTATAGAGTCCGCCTATAGAGGTGGATTATACTATATAGAGTCTCACTATGGGGAGTGCATTATACTGTATGGAGGCCTTTGGGTAGTGCATTATAATATACAGAGTCTGCCTCCGGAGTGTGCATTATACTGTATAAAACCTATGGGGAGTGCATTATACTGTAAAGTCTGCCTATGGGGAGTGCATTATACAATATAGAGTCTGCTTACCGGGTGCATAATACTATATAGTTTCTTGCAAAGAGGCTATCCTTTCCATATTTTAGACAAGGCATATAATAAAGTTCCTCAAATTCCACAAACACTATTACTATATTAATCAAGAAAGAAAAAAGAAGACATTATCAATAATCATCAAGCTCACCAAAAAACGCAGTGGTATATATAAAATTTTTAAGCTCAATGGATAATGCAATTCATTCTGCAATTAGAAAAAAATGGCATGTAGTCAATAATGATAAAGACTTAAAAAAATTAATTTACAAAAACCTATGTTTTCTTACAGGAGAAATCATGATATAGGTGATAGCTTATTCCATAATAGAATACTACCTGTTACTCACAATTGGGTGGATAACCATAACCCTAAAGGAAACTTTAAATGTTTAGATTGCCCGAGTTGTCACTTACATATGATAACAAATCCTCTGCGTATTGGCTCTGTTTAACATAAAGTCACTGATTTCATTTCTTGTAGAACAAAATTTGTTGTTTATATTATTTTTTGTCCATGTGATTATTATATCGGTAAAACGATTAGGCCCTTTAAAACAAGATTTCGTGAGCACTATCGCTGCATTTCTTCAGGTAAAGGATCATTGAGACAAATAAAACACGTGCAAGAAAAACATAATTCTAATCCAGAAACCTTGTGCTTTGCCGGCCCCGAAGTGGTTAAATCAATCACAGTAATCTATTATTGAGGCATGAAGCAAGGATGGATCATGAATACCAATGTACAGGGTTCTATAGGTCTTAAAGACATTGGATTTAGCAGTATTTCTCTCACTTTCTGTGTTCTTCTGCAGCAATGATAAGTACTATGTATATATGCATTTTTAAATTACTATGTTTCTTTATCACTAAATACTTGTGGGTCAGCCTTTAAAAGGGGATTGACCTTTTAGTAATTATGCACCTGGACCCATTGAAGCGTCGTTACACTAAATGGCCGATGTCCTATCTGCCTCTTCCTGCCCGTCTCTGTAACCTGCACACCGCCACTATGTCCATGCTCTGAATTCGGAATAAAGGAATTTCACATTCATTGAGTTGGTGAGTGCTGAATATTCTTGTTTCAAATTACGATTGATAATCTCTTTTATGCTGAGCACAAAACACCTTTCATTTTACCACTACAGCTCTGTGGATATAAAACAACTAAACCCGTGCAGATTGCTGGTGCCGTTACTCTCTTTTTCATTGATGAATTCCTTGTATACCCTTTTGTAATGAGGCATAGTTATTCGGTATTCTATAATGGGAGTGGATTGCAATACAAAACGAAACTGAGTCTACAGAGGTTAAAGTTGGTGTACTAGCAGGTTGGGAGGATGCGGACGAGTTTTTTGCAGAATGTAACCGAAAAAGAGGAACTGCAAATTATTAGTTCAAGGGCTTTAGAAACAAAAATTTGTTTTCTTGCAGAAAAAGAAATTTGTCTTTTTTGGACTATCAAATTGTTAAAATCCTACATTGAGTTTGGACGTGTCCCTAGAGGCTTACGAGACTTCAAAGAGATTTCCCAATTTCAAGACAATTCTTTATTCTTGAAAAAATGGGAACAAATTCACATGCAGTGCTCTCAAAATCTTAGCTTAGTTTTATTGTGTAATGAAAAAGACTACTCAGACCTCAACGATCAGTTAAATAAGGCAAAAACTGAATTATGGATACGGCTAACAGAAAATCAAACGCAAACCTTCTATAATCAATTAGAAAATAAACTTATACTGACTCAAACAGAAGTAAAACAAAATAAAAAAGAAACATTTCTATGGGATAAAAATGATTCTGATATGGACCATATTTTTTTTACCTAGAATAAAAAACGCTTTAAAAACAGAAAAAATTGCAGTCAAAATAAAAAAAAAAAAAAGAAAAACTAACTTGGATGGTTGGACAGCTCAAGCAGACTCAAGTGCTGCACAAGATCATGTTAAAGCGGACAACAGTGGCTGAAAAAGATTCAATAACACCACAACCTCAACCTCTTTAGGAAACGCACCAGTAGGGGCAGAAAAAAACACAGGAATTAGCATAAAACTAAAGCAGGTTTCGTGGAAGTAATTAGCAGCAGTCTCGGCAATGAAGTGGTAAATTTAACAAACCGAGAATTGACACAGGACCATTTAGCAGTGCTTTTCAAGGGGCTCAATTTATGTCTACCAGAAACCTTTGACCTAACAGACTTTAAAATAGATTTATTCAAGAATGCAAGAAAAATGCACGTGTGTAAAGCATATAGTAATAATAAAGTTGTCAACTTTCAAATTTATCCTCCAGGTGAAATTCCTAGTACATTGGGTCCTTTAGGTTTTTGTACAAGAATGATCTATACAATGATGTGGCTACTCTGTTAAGTTTAACCCATACTTCTATATCTCAGACTGTAACTACAACTAATAAAGCACCTGAATATACACTTTTACAGGTGGAATTCCCTCAAATAACATGCCTCCCATATCTCCTGGCAATGCTGTAGACCTCTTTCAAGGCTTAGTTATTAAGGACGTGGAAGCACTATATTATAGATATATAATATTTATATAGTTCAGAATTGAAATAAAACAGAATATCAAGCCCTACAAGAAATGAAAAAAATGGAATGACGTTATTTTTCGCAGAGTGGATAAGGGCGTCAATCTGGTAGTTCTCACTAGAGAATACTATATTACAGAGGCTTTAAAGCAACTAAATGACGGGAACACCTACTTACTTTTAACAAAAGATCTACATATAAATTCAAAAATGTAAGATCTTTATTAAGAAAATATGTACAAAATGGCATTTTATCGAAAAGAAAAGCAGAGAAATTATTACCAGAATATCATCTGAAACCATCTTGGTACAGTATTCCGAAGATACGTGAGTCATTAATATCACCACCAGGTAGCCCCATAATATTGGGCAGTGGTTCATTAACAGAACGACTCTCCCTCTCCCATTATTTACAGTAGATTGGTTACTAAAACAAATCCTTGATAACATCCCCTCTCATCTAAAACAGTCAAATATAGAATGGCTAGAAGATTTTGCACAAGTAACGAGCAATGTAGAAAGTCTCTACACCAGAATTCCTCAAAATCTAGGAACTGAAGCAATAAAAAATATTTTCATGAGCACAAACAAACGCTCAGAATATATAGCATTTGTAGTAGAAGCATTACAATTTGCACTCTCACACAATGCATTTAAATTTATGGAAAAATGATCTCTCCTTCACCTCCCATATACAATCTTTTGCCCGCTTGTGCCGCTTACACCTAAAGAACATCTCTAGAATCCGCCCTTTTCTCACCATGGAAACAACAAAAACCCTTACTGTCGCCCTGATCCACTCCCGCCTGGACTACTGTAATGCTCTACTAATTGGCCTCCCCCTTACTCAACTTTCCCCTCTCCAGTCTATCCTTAATGCAGCAGCCAGGGTTGTCCATCTGGCTAATCGTTACTCGGACTTGTCCGCTCTTCGCCAGTTGTTACACTGGCTGCCCATTCATTACAGGATACAATTAAAAGTACTTGTTCTCACTCACAAAGCTCTCCACAGTGCGGCACCCCCGTACATCTCCTCCCTCATTTCTATCTATCGGCCTAACCGACCGCTGCACTCTGCAAATGACTTTTGACTAACCTCTGCACTAATCCGTACCTCCCACTCCCGACTCCAAGACTTCTCCCGTGCTGCGCCAATCCTCTGGAATGCTCTACCCCAAGATATTAGGACCATCCACAATTTGCATAGTTTTAGGCGCTCGCTCAAAACACATTTGTTCAGAGCGGCCTATCACATTCAGTAATCAAAGTCATTTTATGTTTGTGTGTGTGTAGCCCATTCACTATCTCCATCTATCCCCCACCCCCTGAACATGGCTGGACCATCATTGTAAATACATCATTGTAAATACACACCTGTACTTTGTATCTCCCCCACCTCATTGTAGATTGTAAGCTCTCACGAGCAGGGTCGTTTTATTTCGCTTTAATTATAGTATTGTTAACGTTGTTACTGTTTGTGTTTGAAACTGTTAAACTGTAAAGTGCTGCGGAATATGTTGGCGCTATATAAATAAAGATCATTATTACCCCATTTCTTAATACCGTGTATTGCCCCCTCTAACATCAATGACAGCTTGAAGTCTTTTGTGGTAGTTGTGATGAGGTTCTTTATTTTCTCAGATGGTAAAGCTGCCCACTCTTCTTGGCAAAAAGCCTCCAGTTCCTGTAATTCCTGGGCTGTCTAGCATGAAATGCGCACTTTATATCTCCCCAGAGTCACTCAATGATATTGAGGCCAGGAGACTGAGATGGCCACTCCAAAACATTCAATTTGTTCTGCTGTAGCCAAAAACAGGTCGACTTGACCTTGTGTTTTGGATCGTTGTCAGGTTGGAATGTCCAAGTACATCCCATGCGCAGCTTCTGGGCTGATGATTTCCCTCCAGTATTTGCTGATAACGTGCTGCATGATCTTTCCTTCAACTTTGACCAAGTTTACTGTGCCTTTGTAGCTCACACATCCCCAAAAAATTAGCGATCCACCTCTGTGCTTTACAGTAGGAATGGTGTTCCTTTCATCATAGGCCTTGTTGTCTTCACTCCAAATGTAACGTTTATGATTGTTGCCAAAAAGTTCAATTTTGGTCTCATCACTTCAAATTACCTTGTTTCAGAAGTTTTGAGGCTTGTCTCTGTGCTATTTTGCATTTTGTAGGCGAGAAACCATGTGGCATTTGCGTAGTAATGGCTTTCTTCTGGTGACTCGACCATGCAGCCCATTTTTCTTCAAGTACCTCCTTATTGTGCATCTTAAAACAACCACACCACTAGTTTTCAGAGAGTCCTGTATTTCAGCTAATGTTATTTGTGGGTTTGTGGGTCTTTTGTGGATTAAATTTTTGTTGGTCTACTTGACCGTGGTTTTGTTTTCACTGAGCCCCTAATTTTCCATTTGTTAATCACAGTTTGAACACTGCTGACTGGCATTATCAATTCCTCGGATATCTTTTTGTATCCCTCTCCTGTTTTATACAGTTCAACTACCTTTTCCCGTAGTTCCGTTGACAATTCCTTTGCTTTCCCCATGACTCACAATCCAGCCACGTCAGTGGCTGGATGAAAGATGCAAGAGTCTGTCTGGATCCCAGAAACTCACTCAGCTTTTATGCACACACTCTGATACAAGCAAACAGGTCACAGGTGAGGCTGTTACCTTTAGTAGACATTCAAACTCATTTGTGTCAACTTCTGTGCATGTTATCCAGGCCACAAATCACCAGGATATGTGAACCTTTGATCATAGTCATTTGGATGTTTTGGGTTGCCATTATGTATTAAAAAGAGAAAACACAGAACACAGTAGTTTGATAATAAATGGCTTCACCCAACCACTAACCAAGAGTGGAGATAAAGTTTTGGTGTTATCATTCATATTCTCTGAAAAAATCCCACGAAAGCAAAAATTCTGCAGCGGTATGTAAACTTTTGAGCACAACTGTATGTCACGAAAAAAAACAATCTCAGAATCAGTGAAATATGTTGAAGCATTCCAGAGCTGTAACCTCAAAGTGACAGTGGTCAGCATTGTAAAATTTGGCTTCGTCAATAAGGACAAAATTGGCTTGGTCACTAAGGGGTTAAAGGGACTCTGTCACCTGATTTGGTGGGTCCTGTGTTCAGTTCGATGGGCGGTGTTTTCTCTTGTTTCATTCACCTCTTCGTTTCCTGCTGGCTGCACTATTTTCTTGAATGTGAGTTGGTTTCCTCCATAGTACACGCGTGTGCAATGCAATCTTGCCTTGCGCACGCGCAGTATGCTTTGCCCAACTGCGGGTAAAGCAGAAAAGCATTAGTGCGCATACGCTGCCACTCTATGTCCCAGAACACAGTGAAATACTTCTGGGACATAGTGCGGCGGCCCATGCGCACTAATGCTTTTCAGCTTTGCCCGCAGTTGGGCAAAGCATACTGCGCGTGCGCAAGGCAAGATTGAATTGCGCACGCGTGTACTACGGAGGAAGCCAACTCACATTCAAGAAAATAGTGCGGCCAGCAGGAAACGAAGGGGTGAATGAAACAAGAGAAAACACCGCCCATCGGACCGAACACAGGGCCCACCGAAATCAGGTGACAGAGTCTCTTTAAATGTTAAGTGGGCACTTAAGAAGCATTATTGGGGCACTCAGAGTAGTGTGACCCTCAAAGGTGCAAAGAAGGCATTGTTACTTTGTGGGGACTGTTTTTTAGGGCATTTGCACAGGGCATTAATAGTTTCTTGGGGGCCCTTTTAGCATCTAGAGGGCATAAATGAGGCATTATTACTAAATAAGAGGCACAATGGTAGTATTGTTATGTGAGGCTCTAAGAGGAGCACTGTTATTGTGCCACACAGTAGTTGTAGTAATATGGACACTAACGGAAGCAGTGTCTCAACATTGGGGTATCAATAGGATGAGGCTTGTATGCAGGTTGTGGATAGATGGGGATGATACTGGTAATGTGGTAAGTCAAATATGTCTTTTGTTGAAATCACTGCAGATGAGCTGAGGCTGGAAGAAGTCGTCATGTCGGTCTGGACCAGATGGAAAAGATGGGAAAAGTGAACGACTCCATCAGGAAGAACGTCAGCGGTAAGTCACTACCATAATCACTTGTATGTTCTGCAGGACTGATACCTACATCAATGTCAATATATGGCAGTAATATCAGTGTTGGTCTTTGTGTTTACAGTGCGGTGATCTGCTGAGGTTCCCCTATATCCACAATTACGGTGCACCACCATAGTTGTAATCAGGGTTACCGGTTAGTGGCTGACTCAGGTGTATCGCCTCCACCCTGAGCTGAACCCCTAACTACGCCTTTAGCTCTGTGTGTGCATGTGTGTGTGCGTATACAGGTCCTTCTCAAAAAATTAGCATATAGTGTTAAATTTCATTATTTACCATAATGTAATGATTACAATTAAACTTTCATATATTATAGATTCATTATCCACCAACTGAAATTTGTCAGGTCTTTTATTGTTTTAATACTGATGATTTTGGCATACAACTCCTGATAACCCAAAAAACCTGTCTCAATAAATTAGCATATCAAGAAAAGGTTCTCTAAACGACCTATTACCCTAATCTTCTGAATCAACTAATTAACTCTAAACACATGCAAAAGATACCTGAGGCTTTTATAAACTCCCTGCCTGGTTCATTACTCAAAACCCCCATCATGGGTAAGACTAGCGACCTGACAGATGTCAAGAAGGCCATCATTGACACCCTCAAGCAAGAGGGTAAGACCCAGAAAGAAATTTCTCAACAAATAGGCTGTTCCCAGAGTGCTGTATCAAGGCACCTCAATGGTAAGTCTGTTGGAAGGAAACAATGTGGCAGAAAACGCTGTACAACGAGAAGAGGAGACCGGACCCTGAGGAAGATTGTGGAGAAGGACCGATTCCAGACCTTGGGGAACCTGAGGAAGCAGTGGACTGAGTCTGGTGTGGAAACATCCAGAGCCACCGTGCACAGGCGTGTGCAGGAAATGGGCTACAGGTGCCGCATTCCCCAGGTAAAGCCACTTTTGAACCATAAACAGCGGCAGAGGCGCCTGACCTGGGCTACAGAGAAGCAGCACTGGACTGTTGCTAAGTGGTCCCAAGTACTTTTTTCTGATGAAAGCAAATTTTGCATGTCATTCGGAAATCAAGGTGCCAGAGTCTGGAGGAAGACTGGGGAGAAGGAAATGCCAAAATGCCTGAAGTCCAGTGTCAAGTACCCACAGTCAGTGATGGTGTGGGGTGCCATGTCAGCTGCTGGTGTTGGTCCACTGTGTTTCATCAAGGGCAGGGTCAATGCAGCTAGCTATCAGGAGATTTTGGAGCACTTCATGCTTCCATCGGCTGAAATGCTTTATGGAGATGAAGATTTCATTTTTCAGCACGACCTGGCACCTGCTCACAGTACCAAAACCACTGGTAAATGGTTTACTGACCATGGTATTACTGTGCTCAATTGGCCTGCCAACTCTCCTGACCTGAACCCCATAGAGAATCTGTGGGATATTGTGAAGAGAAAGTTGAGAGACGCAAGACCCAACACTCTGGTTGAGCTTAAGGCCGCTATTGAAGCATCCTGGGCCTCCATAACATCTCAGCAGTGTCACAGGCTGATTGCCTCCATGCCACACCGCATTGAAGCAGTCATTTCTGCCAAAGGATTCCCGACCAAGTATTGAGTGCATAACTGAACATTATTATTTGTTGGTTTTTTTGTTTGTTATTAAAAAACACTTTTATTTGATTGGATGGGTGAAATATGCTAATTTATTGAGACAGGTTTTTTGGGTTATCAGGAGTTGTATGCCAAAATTATCAGTATTAAAACAATAAAAGACCTGACAAATTTCAGTTGGTGGATAATGAATCTATAATATATGAAAGTTTAATTGTAATCATTACATGATGGTAAATAATGAAATTTAACACTATATGCTAATTTTTTGAGAAGGACCTGTACATATGGGTGTGTAAGTAGTATCCACATTTATAAATTTCGGCAGCGCAGATGGGCGTTGATAGGTGTAAACATGTCGGCAATCGAGCAAAATGCTGCACATTCACTAGGTGATTGGATTGTTTATGGCAGAAAAAAATCATTTTTCTCAACTGCACATTACCCTGTGTAAACTGCAGATAATATGCTGCTGATAACATGATAATGTATGGCGACAGACTGATCTGATTGCTCTGTACTCAACATCCTTCTTCATCCTGTGTAATGTAAATGCAACTGGAATGTTTGAGGGTGATGGCGCCATACGTGAGTATTACAGGCAATCTGTCACCTCCTTGGATATAAATAACCTATTAATATTGGCATACAGGTGATAGAATTGTTAAACTAGTCCTACCTCTACCTGCCTTACATATCCTGAGTTTTAAATACTACTACAGCTCAGCATCTAAACTATGGTAACTGAGCTCAGTCCTTAAAGATCTGCCAAAGTATTGATTTATTAATTGATTGATTCATTTTTGTCTGTGGCACTGCGTGGGCGCTCTCAGGGTTGTGGATTTTCATCTGCAATGTGGGGAAATACTGAGCAATGTCGTGAGAAAGTTCAATAGTGTTCATATCTATCAGCCACTAGGGGGCAGTATTTAACTATGCTTTAAATTGTGCGACTTCAACCAAAATTCGTCATTGTACAGCAAAACGCTCTAATAAAGGATACCATGAGACAAATTTATCAGTATGCCCCGCTTGTGCTAGCTGTGACAATGACTATGTAAGACAATTCCAAATATTTTTGAAGGTGACCATATTTACATCCCTTTTGAGTTGTCCTTCAAAAGGGGCATTACACGTCCATGTTTTTGGTAATCATAACTTTCTAAATGTTTATAAACACAGAGGTGACTAACTGACTAACAAAAGTCGAGCACTTACAGCCGGTCACATTTGCCTGTTTGGGGAAATCCAATATAGAGTTTAGAATGTTTTCACACTGGCAATCACGAATAGAATAAACATGAAATCTCTTACGAAGAAAAGATGACACCCCAAATCATTACCCCTTGCATAGAAAATATGCAGATTGTACACCTAAGGGCTCATACACATTTGCGAGAAAAAAACGGTCCGTAATCTGGATTGAAAAAAAAATGGACGAGTGCCATGCAAGAGAAAACAATGGCAGCATACTGCGAGTGGCTCCGATATTCAGATCACGTGCACCCATGCAAGTCTATGGCTGCGTGTGAAACATCAGACTGCACTCGGATGTCATGAGAGTGCAGTCTGATGTACACTCACAGAGACAATGGGGAAGATGGAGAAATTACGTTCTCTGTTTTCTTCGCACCTGTGCTGCAATGCCCTCATCTGAAAAAATCGATTCACAGTAAGATGACACTCAGGCTCAACCTCTGACAGAGTCAGATTCTCTCATGGGAGAACATATGCCAGTGTGAGATAACTCTTAGGCTACTTTCACACTTGCGTCAGTACGGGTCGATCGCAATGCGTCAGGCTGTCGTACCGACGCACGTTGTGAAATTTGTGCACGACGTGGGCAGCGGATGCAGTTTTTCAACGCATCTGCTGGCCATTCTGAAGTCTGGGGAGGAGGGGGCGGAGCTTCGGCCACACATGCGCGGTAGAAAATGGCGGACGCGATGTTCGAAAAAACATTACATTCAATGTTTTTTCATGACGACGGTCCGCCAAAGAACAACACATCCGTTGCACGATGGACGCGACGTGTGGCCATCCGTTGCGATCCGTCGCTAATGCAAGTCTATGGGAAAAAAACGCATCCTGCAAGCACATTTGCAGGATCTGTTTTTTTTCCCAAATCGACGGATTGCGATGGATGCCAAACGACGCAAGTGCGAAAGAGGCCTAAAACTACTAAAATACTGCATGAACCCTTCCAGAATTTTCCCTAAGGCCGGCGTCACACTCGGCGTAAGACAATACGGTCCGTATTTTACGGCCGTAATACGCTGAAAAGTCCCCAAATTAGTGGTCCGTAGCTCCTCCGTAGGCAGGGTGTGTCAGCGTATTTTGCGCATGGCATCCTCCGTATGTAATCCGTATGGCATCCGTACTGCGAGATTTTCTCGCAGGCTTGCAAAACCGACATACGGACATACAATGAATCCATGTTCTCAAAAAATAATAAAAACATATATACTGTCTATATATATATATATATATATATATATATATATATATATATATGTTAGTGAGACACATATATATATATATATATATATATTAATATTTCATCCAGCGCGAGATAGCATAAAAGCCGTTAATTCAATTACCGGCTTTTGCTTTCTCCTTCAAAAACTCGACATGAAATGAGACATGGTTACATACAGTAAACCATGTCATATCCCCATTTTTTTTGCATATTCCACACTACTAATGTTAGTAGTGTGTATGTGCAAAATTTGGCCGTTCTAGCTTTTAAATTAAAGGGTTAAATGGCGGAAAAAATTGGCGTAGGCTCCCGCGCAATTTTCTCCGCCAGAGTAGTAAAGCCAGTGACTGAGGGCAGATATTAATAGCCTGGAGAGGGTCCACGGTTATTGGCCCCCCTCCCCCCCGGCTAAAAACATCTGCCCCCAGGCCCCCAGAAAAGGCACATCTGGAAGATGCACCTATTCTGGCACTTGGCCACTCTCTTCCCATTCCCGTGTAGCGATGGGATATGTGGTAATGAAGGGTTAATGCCACCTTGCTATTGTAAGGTGACATTAAGCCAGATTAATAATGGAGAGGCGTCAATATTGTTGTAATATTTTATTCTACGCTCAATCCACTGGCTTAAGACCCTCGCTCTGTGACAAAGAAAAAATAATAAACCAACAATATACATACCTTCCGAGGATCTCTAACGTCCCACATTGTAAATCCATCTGAAGGGGTTATTTTTTTTACAGCCAGGAGCTCTGCTATAATACAGCTGTGCTCCTGACTGTAAAACCCCAGCGAATGAATGTGGAGCGCCCCCAGACACAGGGCCACGACGTTTCGGTACCGGGCCTCTCTGGTTCAGTTCTGAGGCTGTCACGGTGGCTAGACCCGGTCCGCGACCCTTCTAAGGGGCGTCCAAAGAAGCTGGTAGTACAGTCTGTCAGGAGTTCGTGACGCCACCTGCTGTGGGGTTATCTGGGGTGATGGAATAGCAGCCGGATGGTATACCTTCCCACAGTTGAAGTATATCCCCAGGGCTTCCCAGTAAGGTAGATGGTAATGGTGTGAGGTGCAGGCAATAACGAGGACACAGGGTTGCAGTCTCTTTACCTTTTACTGAAGGCTTCAGTACACTCAGTCCAGAGCACGTTCAACCGGGCTATCAGAGACCGGCCGATCCGATGGGCACATCCAGAGTTTCCCTCGCAGATGGAAATCGTTGCCTACCAATACCGCCTATGTGTTGTAGTCCTACCCTGCTGAGCATTCGGAATAGTCCTCACAACTGCTGTTCTCCTTCGTTCGTTCTCTACAGCTTTCTCTCTCTCTCTCGTTCTTTGGTTCCAGATGTTGCTAGTTTCTAACGTCCCCCATGTTGTGAATTCTGTTGTCGGGCTCCCTCCTGTGGTCATGAATGGTACTTCGGCTGGTTCTGTCCATGGACTTTCTCTGGTGGCTGTGGGTGTTTCTGAGTTTCCTTCCACAGGTGGCGAGGTAAATTCGTTGGCTCGCTGCTCTATTTAACTCCACTTAGATCTTTGCTCCATGCCACCTGTCAATGTTCCAGTATTGGTCTAGTTCACTCCTGGATCGTTCTTGTGACCTGTCTTCCCAGCAGAAGCTAAGTGACTGCTTGTTTTTCTCTGGTTTGCTATTTTTCTGTCCAGCTTGCTATTTTGATTGTTGTCTTGCTTGCTGGAAGCTCTGGGACGCAGAGGGAGCGCCTCCGCACCGTGAGTCAGTGCGGAGGGTCTTTTTGCGCCCTCTGTGTGGTCTTTTTGTAGGTTTTTGTGCTGACCACAAAGCAACCTTTCCTATCCTCAGTCTGTTCAGTAAGTCGGGCCTCACTTTGCTTAATCTATTTAATCTCTGTGTTTGTATTTTCATCTTTACTCACAGTCATTATATGTGGGGGGCTGCCTTTTCCTTTGGGGAATTTCTCTGAGGCAAGGTAGGCTTTATTTTTCTATCTTCAGGGCTAGCTAGTTCCTTAGGCTGTGCCGAGTTGCATAGGGAGCGTTAGGAGCAATCCACGGCTATTTCTAGTGTGGTTGATAGGATTAGGGATTGCGGTCAGCAGAGTTCCCACGTCTCAGAGCTTGTCCTATATTATCAGTAACTATCAGGTCATTCCGTGTGCTCTTAACCATCAGGTCCATTATTGTCCTGACCACCAGGTCATAACACCCCCCGATATGTTATGGCTAGGACGCCACCCGTTTGACGGGAAGGCTTGGAGGTCTTCCGGGACCCTAGAGACGCCCCTCTCCCAATGTTGCCCCCTATGTCTTCGTAGGTGTAGAAGGTAGACAGCCAACCTATAATTGACTGTCCAGCGGAATTTGAAGTAATGCGTGAAGTCAGTTACTCCTACGGTGATCTGGCCACCGACTACGCGCCTCAGTAAGATGTTGCCTTCCTCTCTCAGCACGACTCTTACTGGCTCTCCTTTGTGCTGATCTCGTTTACACTATTCCACAATATTCTTCCCCTCTTGTCTCTTCCTTAGGATACCGCCGCAAGGTGTGCAGGCACGGTTCCGTAACGTTCTGTTTTGTCGCTAGGCACCTGCCAGGTTCCCACGCCTGACAGGGACCCCCCTGTGTCTTCTCCCTGCAACACCCCCTGCCACGGGATATTGCCTGGTTCCGACCCAGTCAGCTTCTGACTAACTTCCTCCCCAGCCCCTAGTTTTACAAGTGTGAGCAGTGGCCCAATAAATAAAGCCTTTTGCTCCACCTAGTGGTCAGAGTGTGAAGTGTAATGTGTTCTGGTGATACCTGGTCAGGAGAACTCTTTAGTGCCATCGAACGTACCGCTACTCGCCTTGGGGCTATACTGCAACGACCAGGTCTCTGGGGCGCTGCAAATGGAAACTAGGTCAATGACCTGTAGTTACCTTCATTCGCGGTGATGCGCCCTCTGCTGGTTATCCTCATATGAACTCGAGCCTGGGAACTTTTCTGAATTTTTCCCACGCTCGAAGAACATCCAGCAGAGGGTGCATCACCGCGAATGAAGGTAACTACAGGTCATTGACCTAGTTTCCATTCATTCGCTGGGGTTTTACAGTCAGGAGCATAGCTGCATTATAGCAGAGCTCCTGGCTGTAAAAAAAAATTAACCCCTTCAGATGGATTTACAACGTGGGACGTTACAGATCCTCGGAAGGTATGAATATCGTTGGTTTATTATTTTTTCTTTGTCACAGAGCGAGGGTCTTCAGCCAGTGGATTGAGCGTACCATAAAATATTACAACAAACGGTGTGTTTATTTCATTAAAATACTTTTAAATAATGTGTGTGTGTTTTTTTTAACTCTTTCATACAATTGGATTAATAATGGATAGGTGTCATAATTGACGCCTCTCCATTATTAATCTGGCTTAACGTCACCTTACAATAGCAAGGTGGCATTAACCCTTCATTACCCCATATCCCACCGCTACACGGGAATGGGAAGAGAGTGGCCAAGTGCCAGAATAGGCGCATGTTCCAGATGTGCCTTTTCTGGGGTGGCTGGGGGCAGATGTTTTTAGCCAGGGGGGGGGCAATAACCATGGACCCTCTCCAGGCTATTAATATCTGCCCTAAGTCACTGGCTTTACTACTCTGGCGGAGAAAATTGCGCGGCAGCCCACGCCAATTTTTTCCGTCATTTAACCCTTTAATTTAATAGCTAGAACAACCAAATTTTGCACATACACACTACTAACATTAGTAGTGTGGAATATGCAAAAAAAGGGGATATGAGATGGTTTACTGTATGTAAACCATGTCTCATATCATGTCGGGTTTAGGAAGGAGATAGCAAAAGCCGGCAATTGAATTACCCACTTTTAAGCTATATAGCGCTGGATGAAATATTAATATATATACAAATATGTGTCTCAATGACATATATATATACAGTGGGGCAAAAAAGTATTTAGTCAGTCAGCAATAGTGCAAGTTCCACCACTTAAAAAGATGAGAGGCGTCTGTAATTTACATCATAGGTAGACCTCAACTATGGGAGACAAACTGAGAAAAAAAATTCCAGAAAATAACATTGTCTGTTTTTTTATCATTTTATTTGCATATTATGGTGGAAAATAAGTATTTGGTCTGAAACAAACAATCAAGATTTCTGGCTCTCACAGACCTGTAACTTCTTCTTTAAGAGTCTCCTCTTTCCTCCACTCATTACCTGTAGTAATGGCACCTGTTTAAACTTGTTATCAGTATAAAAAGACACCTGTGCACACCCTCAAACAGTCTGACTCCAAACTCCACTATGGTGAAGACCAAAGAGCTGTCAAAGGACACCAGAAACAAAATTGTAGCCCTGCACCAGGCTGGGAAGACTGAATCTGCAATAGCCAACCAGCTTGGAGTGAAGAAATCAACAGTGGGAGCAATAATTAGAAAATGGAAGACATACAAGACCACTGATAATCTCCCTCGATCTGGGGCTCCACGCAAAATCTCACCCCGTGGGGTCAGAATGATCACAAGAACGGTGAGCAAAAATCCTAGAACCACGCGGGGGGACCTAGTGAATGAACTGCAGAGAGCTGGGACCAATGTAACAAGGCCTACCATAAGTAACACACTACGCCACCATGGACTCAGATCCTGCAGTGCCAGACGTGTCCAACTGCTTAAGCCAGTACATGTCCGGGCCCGTCTGAAGTTTGCTAGAGAGCATTTGGATGATCCAGAGGAGTTTTGGGAGAATGTCCTATGGTCTGATGAAACCAAACTGGAACTGTTTGGTAGAAACACAACTTGTCGTGTTTGGAGGAAAAAGAATACTGAGTTGCATCCATCAAACACCATACCTACTGTAAAGCATGGTGGTGGAAACATCATGCTTTGGGGCTGTTTCTCTGCAAAGGGGCCAGGACGACTGATCCGGGTACATGAAAGAATGAATGGGGCCATGTATCGTGAGATTTTGAGTGCAAACCTCCTTCCATCAGCAAGGACATTGAAGATGAAACGTGGCTGGGTCTTTCAACATGACAATGATCCAAAGCACACCGCCAGGGCAACGAAGGAGTGGCTTCGTAAGAAGCATTTCAAGGTCCTGGAGTGGCCTAGGCAGTCTCCAAATCTCAACCCTATAGAAAACCTTTGGAGGGAGTTGAAAGTCCGTGTTGCCAAGCGAAAGCCAAAAACATCACTGCTCTAGAGGAGATCTGCATGGAGGAATGGGCCAACATACCAACAACAGTGTGTGGCAACCTTGTGAAGACTTACAGAAAACATTTGACCTCTGTCATTGCCAACAAAGGATATATTACAAAGTATTGAGATGAAATTTTGTTTCTGACCAAATACTTATTTTCCACCATAATATGCAAATAAAATGTTAAAAAAACAGACAATGTGATTTTCTGGATTTTTTTTTTCTCAGTTTGTCTCCCATAGTTGAGGTCTACCTATGATGTAAATTACAGACGCCTCTCATCTTTTTAAGTGGTGGAACTTGCACTATTGCTGACTGACTAAATACTTTTTTGCCTTTTTTGCCCCACTGTATATATATATATATATATATATATATATATATATATATATATACCTATTCTATGTGTACACATTTATTCCAATAGAATATATTGTAAGCTGTCAGTGTGATTTTACTGTACACCGCACTGAATTGCCGGCTTTTCTCGCTAACACCGCTGCGTATTTCTCGCAAGTCACACTGCTGGTCCGTGTGTAATCCGTTTTTTTTCGGGCCCCCATAGACTTGCATTGGCGATTTTTTTGCACAATACGGTGACAAACGCAGCATGCTGCGATTTTCTATGGCCGTAGAAAGCCGTATAATACAGATCAGTAAAATACGGCAGATAGGAGCAGGGGCATAGAGAATAATTGGGCCGTGTGTAATGCGTGTTTTACGGACGTATATAATGCGCTCATACTTCCGTAAAACTCGCTAGTGTGACGCCGGCCTTATAGATAAGTAATCCCAAAACGTATTCTAAGGTTCTATAATATTTTTATTTAATTCTATATAATTTAATTTAATTTTATAACCAGCTGAAGTCCACACATGCTAGGCTTTTGCCCACTCCCATTGCCCAGTCGGCATCCCTTTGCTGAAATCACTTCGGACTGCGTCCATTCTCTTCTCAGTTCTGAACAAATACTGTGATTTCTGGCATCCACCCAAATGATAACAGACATAAAAAGAACAGATATTGGGATAATTTGTAACCTTCACTTTAGTCCATGAGGAATAAGTATTGTAGCAAAACGTCTGTGGGATTAACCCCTTCACCCCGAAACCTGTTTTCAACTTCCTCCCCAGGCCATTTTTTTCAATTCTGACCACTGTCACTTTACGAGGCCATAACTCTGGAAAGCTTCAATGGATCCTGGTGATTCTGAGATTGTTTTCTCATGACTTATTGTAATTTATGATACTGGTAAAATTTATTTGATATGGCTTAAGTTTATTTGTGAAAAAAACGTAAATTTGGCGAAAATTTTGACAATGTAGCAATTTTTTTACTTTGAATTTTTATGCCCTTACATCAGAGAGATATGTCAAAAAAATTAGTTCATAAATAACATTTCCCACATGTGTCCTTTACATCACCTCAATTTTGGAACCAAAATATTTTTTGTCAGGAAGTTATAAGGGTTAAATTTGACAAGTGATTTTTCATTTTTTCAATAAAATTTCCGAAACCATTTTTTTTAAGGACCACCTCACACTTGAAGTGACTTTAAGGGGTCTTTATGACAGAAAATACCCAAATTTGACACCATTATAAAAACTGCACCCCTCAAGGTACTTAATGCCACATTCAAGAAGTTTATTAACCCTTCAATTGTTTCACAGGAGCTGAAGCAATGTGGAAGGAAAAAATGAACATTTATAATTTTAGTCACAAAAATTATCTTTTGGCAACAATTTGTTTATTTTCACAAGGGTAAAAGGAGAAAATGACCCACTAAAGTTGTTAAGCAATTTCTCCTGAGTATGCAAATATGCCATATGTGGGCGAAAACCATTGTTTGTGCACACGGCAGGGCTCGGAAGTGTAGGAGCGCATTATAACTTTTGAATGCAAAATTGACTGGAATTGAGAGCAGATGCCATGTTGCATTTGAAGAGCCCCTGATTTGCCTAAACATTGGAAACTCCCCACAAGTTACCCCATTTTTGGAAACTAGACCCTTTAACGAACTTATGTAGTTGTGTGGTGAGCAGTGTGAACCCCCAGGCTCTTCACAGAAGTTTATAACATAGTTAGTAAGGCCGAAAAAAGACATTTGTCCATCCAGTTCAGCCTATATTCCATCATAATAAATCCCCAGATCTACGTCCTTCTACAGAACCTAATAATTGTATGATACAATATTGTTCTGCTCCAGGAAGACATCCAGGCCTCTCTTGAACCCCCCGACTGAGTTCGCCATCACCACCTCCTCAGGCAAGCAATTCCAGATTCTCACTGCCCTAACAGTAAAGAATCCTCTTCTATGTTGGTGGAAAAACCTTCTCTCCTCCAGACGCAAAGAATGCCCCCTTGTGCCCGTCACCTTCCTTGGTATAAACAGATCCTCAGCGAGATATTTGTATTGTCCCCTTATATACTTATACATGGTTATTAGATCGCCCCTCAGTCGTCTTTTTTCTAGACTAAATAATCCTAATTTCGCTAATCTATCTGGGTATTGTAGTTCTCCCATCCCCTTTATTAATTTTGTTGCCCTCCTTTGTACTCTCTCTAGTTCCATTATATCCTTCCTGAGCACCGGTGCCCAAAACTGGACACAGTACTCCATGTGCGGTCTAACTAGGGATTTGTACAGAGGCAGTATAATGCTCTCATCATGTGTATCCAGACCTCTTTTAATAAACCCCATGATCCTGTTTGCCTTGGCAGCTGCTGCCTGGCACTGGCTGCTCCAGGTAAGTTTATCATTAACTAGGATCCTCAAGTCCTTCTCCCTGTCAGATTTACCCAGTGGTTTCCCATTCAGTGTGTAATGGTGATATTGATTCCTTCTTCCCATGTGTATAACCTTACATTTATCATTGTTAAACCTCATCTGCCACCTTTCAGCCCAAGTTTCCAACTTATCCAGATCCATCTGTAGCAGAATACTATCTTCTCTTGTGTTAACTGCTTTACATAGTTTCGTATCATCTGCAAATATCGATATTTTACTGTGTAAACCTTCTACCAGATCATTAATGAATATGTTGAAGAGAACAGGTCCCAATACTGACCCCTGCGGTACCCCACTGGTCACAGCGACCCAGTTAGAGACTATACCATTTATAACCACCCTCTGCTTTCTATCACTTAGCCAGTTACTAACCCATTTACACACATTTTCCCCCAGACCAAGCATTCTCATTTTGTGTACCAACCTCTTGTGCGGCATGGTATCAAACGCTTTGGAAAAATCGAGATATACCACGTCCAATGACTCACCGTGGTCCAGCCTATAGCTTACCTCTTCATAAAAACTGATTAGATTGGTTTGACAGGAGCGATTTCTCATAAACCCATGCTGATATGGAGTTAAACAGTTATTCTCATTGAGATAATCCAGAATAACATCCCTCAGAAACCCTTCAAATATTTTACCAACAATAGAGGTTAGACTTACTGGCCTATAATTTCCAGGTTCACTTTTGGAGCCCTTTTTGAATATTGGCACCACATTTGCTATGCGCCAGTCCTGCGGAACAGACCCTGTCGCTATAGAGTCCCTAAAAATAAGAAATAATGGTTTATCTATTACATTACTTAGTTCTCTTAGTACTCGTGGGTGTATGCCATCCGGACCCGGAGATTTATCTATTTTAATCTTATTTAGCCGGTTTCGCACCTCTTCTTGGGTTAGATTGGTGACCCTTAATATAGGGTTTTCATTGTTTCTTGGGATTTCACCTAGCATTTCATTTTCCACCGTGAATACCGTGGAGAAGAAGGTGTTTAATATGTTAGCTTTTTCCTCGTCATCTACAACCATTCTTTCCTCACTATTTTTTAAGGGGCCTACATTTTCAGTTCTTATTCTTTTACTATTGATATAGTTGAAGAACAGTTTGGGATTAGTTTTACTCTCCTTAGCAATGTGCTTCTCTGTTTCCTTTTTGGCAGCTTTAATTAGTTTTTTAGATAAAGTATTTTTCTCCCTATAGTTTTTTAGAGCTTCAGCGGTGCCATCCTGCTTTAGTAGTGCAAATGCTTTCTTTTTACTGTTAATTGCCTGTCTTACTTCTTTGTTTAGCCACATTGGGTTTTTCCTATTTCTAGTCCTTTTATTCCCACAAGGTATAAACCGCTTACACTGCCTATTTAGGATGTTCTTAAACATTTCCCATTTATTATCTGTATTCTTATTTCTGAGGATATTGTCCCAGTCTACCAGATTAAGGGCATCTCTAAGCTGGTCAAACTTTGCCTTCCTAAAGTTCAGTGTTTTTGTGACTCCCTGACAAGTCCCCCTAGTGAAAGACAGGTGAAACTGTACAATATTGTGGTCGCTATTTCCTAGATGCCCAACCACCTGCAGATTTGTTATTCTGTCAGGTCTATTAGATAGTATTAGGTCTAAAAGTGCTCCTCCTCTGGTTGGATTCTGCACCAATTGTGAAAGATAATTTTTCTTGGTTATTAGAAGAAACCTGTTGCCTTTATGGGTTTCACAGGTTTCTGTTTCCCAGTTAATATCCGGGTAGTTAAAGTCCCCCATAACCAGGACCTCATTATGGGTTGCAGCTTCATCTATCTGCTTTAGAAGTAGACTTTCCATGGTTTCTGTTATATTTGGGGGTTTGTAACAGACCCCAATGAGAATTTTGTTACCATTTTTCCCTCCATGAATTTCGACCCATATGGACTCGACATCCTCATTTCCTTCGCTAATATCCTCCCTTAAAGTGGACTTTAGACAAGACTTTACATAGAGACAAACCCCTCCTCCTCTCCGATTTTTACGATCCTTTCTAAACAGACTGTAACCCTGTAAGTTAACTGCCCAGTCATAGCTTTCATCTAACCATGTCTCGGTTATTCCCACTATGTCAAAGTTACCTGTAGATATTTCTGCTTCTAGTTCTTCCATCTTGTTTGTCAGGCTTCTGGCATTTGCGAGCATGCAGTTTAGAGGATTTTGTTTTGTTCCAATCTCCTCGCTGTGGATTGTTTTAGAAATGTTCTTACCTCCCTTCTGAGTATGTTTTCCTGGGTCTTCTTTGTTCAAGTCTAATGTTTTTCTTCCCGTCCCCTCTTCTTCTAGTTTAACGCCCTCCTGATGAGTGTAGCGAGTCTTCTGGCGAATGTGTGTTTCCCAGGTTTGTTGAGGTGTAGTCCGTCTCTGGCGAGGAGTCCATCGTACAAGTAATTCACACCGTGGTCCAGGAATCCGAATCCTTGTTGTCTGCACCATTGTCTTAGCCAGTTGTTTGCATCAAGGATCCTGTTCCATCTCCTGGTGCCATGCCCGTCTACTGGAAGGATAGAAGAAAAAACTACCTGTGCATCCAGTTCCTTTACTTTCTTCCCCAACTCTTCAAAGTCCTTGCAGATTGTCAGTAGGTCCTTCCTTGCCGTGTCATTGGTGCCAACATGTATCAGAAGAAATGGGTGGACGTCCTTGGAGCTGAAGAGCTTTGGTATCCTATCGGTCACATCCTTGATCATCGCACCTGGAAGGCAGCATACTTCTCTTGCGGTTATGTCCGGTCTGCAGATGGCTGCTTCTGTGCCTCTCAGTAGTGAGTCTCCCACCACCACCACTCTTCGTTGCTTCTTGGCTGTACTTTTTGCTGTCACTTGTTGCTGTGTGCCCTTTTCTTTTTTGCTTGCTGGTATTGCTTCATCCTTAGGTGTGCCATCTTCATCCTCTACAAAGATTTGATATCGGTTCTTCAGTTGTGTGGTTGGTGATTTCTCCATGGTCTTCTTGCTTCTTTTGGTCACATGCTTCCACTCATCTGCTTTTGGAGGTTCTCTGAAACTTTTTTCACCTTCTGTGACCAGTAGAGATGCTTCTGTTCTGTCTAGAAAGTCTTCATTCTCTTTGATGAGTTTCAAAGTTGCTATTCTTTCTTCCAGACCCCGCACCTTTTCTTCTAAAAGGGCCACTAGTCTACACTTCTGACAGGTGAAATTTGATTCTTCTTCTGGTCGATCTGTGAACATGTAGCACATGCTGCAGCTCACCATGTAGGTTGTCACATCTGCCATAATGCTCCTAGATCCTGCTGACTTGCTGAATCACCAAATTCCAGGTTTGGTGATGCTTTCCAAGCAGCTGGTCCCGGCTGTACCCAACGATCTTCTAGCTTAGGGAGACTCCTTGCTTTTCCCAGAAGGCTCCTGGAATATGCAAATTAGCCTCCTCTAGCTTGAATCCCTGGTTTGGTGATGCTTTCCAAGCAGCTGGTCCCGGCTGTACCCAACGATGTTCTAGCTTAGGGAGACTCCTTGCTTTTCCCAGAAGGCTCCTGGAATATGCAAATTAGCCTCCTCTAGCTTGAATCCCTGGTTTGGTGATGCTTTCCACAACGTAAAGTTGTGAAAAAATAAAAGATCACATTTTTTCCACAAAAATGATCTTTTAGTCTCAATTTTTTTATTTTCACAAAGGTAACAGGAGAAAATAGACCACTGAAGTTGTTGCACATTTTCTCCTGAATACGCCGATACCCCATATGTGGATGAAAACCACTGGTTGTGCGCACAGCAGGGCTCAGAATGGAAGGAATGACATTTTGGATTGCAGACTTTGATGGAATGGTCTGCGGGCATCATGTTGCATTTGCAGAGCCCGAATGTGCCTAAACAGTGGAAATCTCCCACAAGTGACCTCATATTGGAAACTAAACTTCCCAAGGAATTTATTCAGATATGTGGTGAGCACCGTCAACCTCCAAGTGCCTCACAGAAAATTATAATGTTGAGTCGTGAAAATAAAAAAAAACAAATTTTTTCCACAAAAAATATCTTTTAGCCCCAATTTTTTTATTTTTACAAAGGTAACAGGAGAAAATAGACCACTAATGTTGTTGCACATTTTCTCCTGAGTCCGCCGATACCCCATATGTGGGGGAAAACCACTGTTTGTGCGCACGGCAGGGCTCAGAATGGAAGGAGTGACGTTTTGGATTGCAGACTTTGATGGAATGGTCTGCGGGCATCATGTTGTGTTTGCAGAGCCCCTGATGTGCCTTAACAGTGGAAATCCTCCGCAATTAACGCCATTTTGGAAACTACACACTGAAGTAATTTATCTAGAGGCATAGTTTTATAGTAATAATTATAATGCTTTTGGTTTTAATGGTGTATGAATTTATAATGTGGTGTTATGTGTAAGATGTACATCAGATTATAAAAGTGTGTTGTGTCAACAGGGTATGAACTAATGTTAGTAATTTGTGGACGTGTGGAATGCTTTGAAACAATCCTTAATGCAAAGGCCAGGTTTCTCAGGGCAGGTTTCACAATGATAAGTTGTGTCCTTTCGGATTCCCCTCTTGGAGCATACTCGCATTGCTTTTGTGATCGGCCTGTCCTCGCTGTTTGGGGAACCGGTCCTGGGAAATGACCTGGACAATACGGGCACTATCAGATTCAGAAGTACTGGGGCCCTCACCTCCCCGAGGTGCCAAACATTAGGGCCTTGATGACTTCCTCCTGAAACTGATGGTTGGAGGACCCCCCATGCAGCGATTGTAATACAAGACACAATCTGGTTTTCGGACTTGTGCTGTGGTCCCACGAACAGTGACAAGGGTGCTGTTGTCACTGTGTAGGGTGGTCAAGACAAGGACATCCCTTTTGTCCTTATACTTGACCACCAGCATGTTGTCGCTGCATTGGGCTCTGCTTTCCCCTTTTATCAGCGTTTGCCCACCTAGCGGCTTAGGGAGGCCTCGCTGATTTTTTTGCACGGTGTCACATTGAGCTGTACCTCTGGCAGAGAGGGCCCTGAAGAGTGGGACACTGGTGTAAAAGTTATCAATGTAGAAGTGATAACCCTTATCCAGCAGTGGGTGCAGCAATCCCCACACAATTTTCCCACTCACCCCCAGGATGAGGGCATTCGGGGGGGTTAATTTGGGTGTCCTTCCCCTCGTAGACCCTAAATCTGTGAGTTTGTACAGTTTGTACAGCTGTATGCTATACCTGGACTTCTTACTGGGCAGGTATTGTTGGAATTTTAGCCTCCCTTTGATGTGAACGAGAGATTCATCAATAGTGATGTCCCTCTGGGGTATGTACGCCTCAGCAAATTCTCTGCTGAAGTGTTCAACCACTGGCCAAATTTTATATAGACGATCAAAGTTTAGATTGTCTCGGGAAGTACACTGTGCATTATCACTATAATGCAAAAATCTTTGGATCCCTTCAAATCATGTCCTTGTCATGGCCATGTGGAATACCGGTGTACTGTAGAGAATATCAGTACTCCAGTATTGCCGAAGCTCTGGTTATTTTATTATGCCCATATGCAGCACAATTCTCCAAAATGTCATCATTTCTGCTGCATTTTTGGGGGTCCATCTGGAGTAAGATGACGTGGGATTTTGGGTGAAAAATCGTTGGGTATACAGGTTCGTATGGGCCACCATAAGATTTATTATTTCATCACTGAAAAAGAATTTGAAAAAGTCAATTTCAGTGAGGCCAGTGGTGTCAAACTGGATTCCTGAGCTGCTGCTGAAATCCGGAATGACGGGCTGATAATTTTCGGGGGGGTGCAATCCATATGGAATAGATTGCTGCAGGAGTTGCCTGGGTCCTAGGGCGCCTTGTTGATGGGACCTTCCTCACCAGATGAGAAGGAGGAGGAGGATGATGAGGAATAGAGGAATGTAGGATCTTCCTCACTGGCTGAATCCGTGTCGGACGCAAGGATGGCGTAAGCCTACTCTGGTGAATAGCGCCTTGTTGACGAATGGGCCATTTTATTTTAATTTTTCCAAACCTCGGGGATGTGTATGTAAGTGGAGCTTTTACATATGTAATATGTGGGGCTTGTGTAATAGGGTAGTCTTTATTCTAACAAAACAGAGAGAGAAAAAAAGTAGAGAGATAAAACGTACAAGAAAAAATGGAAAGAAAAATCAGATGTAAAAAAAAGTTTGTATAAAAAAATACAGACGTTCACTACATTAATGCCCTCCCTATAAATTTACCTCACGCAAATTCTTTTTTACAAAAGAAAAACGGACATCACCAACAATGTGACGTACGCTCCGCTAATGCACTTTTTATGCAAGAAAAAAAACCTCCCTACCTATAAAACTACTCTGTACAATTTTTTTTCTCTAAAAGAAGATCGGTCGTCACTAACGATGTGACGCCGGCTACGCTACCTTGCTATGTCTAAAACTATGCTGTACTAACTACTAGGGTTGAGCGACTTTTAGTTTTTTAGGGTCGAGTCGGGTTTCGCGAAACCCGACTATCTCAAAAGTCGAGTCGAGTGAAATTGGCCGATTATCGCGAAAAGTCGGCGATCGACCGAAACACGAAACCCAATGCAAGTCAATGGGGGAGCATAGTCGGCAGTGAGTGGAGGCCAGGAAAACACCTACAGTGCCCATTTTAATGGCAAAAACATCCATTCTTGGTACTGAAGCTTGTCAATCTTAATTTACCTTATAATAATAGTTAGGCATTGGACATTGGGGGTCATTTGGCTAAAGTTGTGGGGGGTATGGCTGGTTAAAGTATTTAGTGGGCCCAGGAAACGTGGACCACGTCACGGCAGTGGAGCAGGGAGAGGTAAGTATTTCAACTTTGCAAGTGCTGTGACCATGAGCAAGCAGGGGTGGCTCACTCGTTCACATTGGCACTGGCACAGGGCCCCTCAAAGTACGGCGGTGTGTTTGCACGGCGGGGGCGCCTCCCACCGGCAGCGACACTTTTGCGTACTATGAGGGGCCCTGTGCCAGTGACGTCGCCAACGAGTATTCCCCCCCCACCTGATGAAGGAACCTGCACTTTCATCTGCACCTTCCTCTTTGTCCCCGTGTAAGGTGGTATAGTATGCGGGAAGGGGAACCTCACTTTCAGCAGGGTCAGAATCTGGCTGTGTAGCGTGCAAGGGGAATGTAGTGGTCTGGGTCAATGTACCAGCAGAGTCATCTAGCACTGGCTGGGCAATGGGCAGGATGAGGAGGAAACACAGATATAGTTCCAAATATAAAAGTAGGCTAAAAGCAGTTCAAAATTGGTAACAGGACTAAACAGGCGGCATTGCTTTGTTCAGTGGAGTACAATTGTAATGAGAGGCTGACACAGTGAGTAGGCCCAAATCAGTAAGTAGTCTAAATGCAGTTAAAAATTGGTAACAGTAGTAAACAGGCGGCACTGCTTTTTTCAATGGAGGAGAACAGCAAGGAGCGGCAGACACCGTTAGTAGGCCCCAACCAAACTAGTAGGCCAAATGCAGTGTAATATTAACAACTACTTAACGAGAGCCTGAAAATGGAAGTTCAGAACAGGAAACCAGGAGAACAGCAAGGAGCGGCAGACACCGTTAGTAGGCCCCAACCAAACTAGTAGGCCAAATGCAGTGTAATATTAACAACTACTTAACGAGAGCCTGAAGATCGAAGTTCAGGACAGGAAACCAGGAGAACAACAAGGAGTGGCAGACACCGTTAGTAGGCCCCAACCAAACTAGTAGCCCCACTGCATTTGTTCCATTTAACAACTATTTATCCTGAAGATATAAGGTCAGGAAAGGCAACCTGGAGAACACCTTGTGCTGGGTTGAGGAGCGCTTTCGGGCAAATCAACGTCACTTGCCTCCCTAAAAAACCCTGAACCTTGCCTTGCAACGCCACCAGTTTCTATTGCCCCCTGAGAAGCTTCCTCATCCAAAAAATACTCATCCCCATCATCCTCCTTGTCCTCCTCCTCTTCGCCCGCCACCTCGTCCAGTAGACTTCCCCGACCAGACAATGGATGACTGTCATCATGGCTTCCCTCATCCTTGGCTGCAGACGCCTGCTCCTTTATGTGTTTCAAACTTTGCATCAGCAGATGCATTAAGGGGGATGCTCATGCTTATTATGGCGTTGTCTGCACTAGCCAGCCGTGTGCATTCCTCAAAACACTGAAGGACTTGACAGAGGTCTTCTAGCTTCGACCACTGCACACCTGACAACTCCGTTTCTGCCATCCAACTGCCTGCCCGTGTATGTGTATCCTCCCACAAATACATAACAGCACGCCTCTGTTCGCACAGTCTCTGAAGCATGTGCAGTGTGGAGTTCCACCTTGTTGCAACGTCGATGATTAGGCGATGCTGGGGAAGGTTCAAAGATCGCTGATGGTTCTGCATACGTCTTGAGTGTACGGGCGAACGGCGGATGTGCGAGCAAAGTCTTTGCCCCTTCAGGAGCAGGTCGGGTAACCCCAGATAACTTTTCAGGAAGCACTGCACCACCAGGTTTAAGGTGAGAGCCAGGCAAGGAATGTGTTTCAGTTGTGAAAGGGCTATGGCAGCCATAAAATTCCTTCCGTTATCACTCACTACCTTGCCTGCCTCAAGATGTACACTGCCCAGCCATGACTGAGTTTCTTGCTGCAAGAACTCGGACAGAACTTCCGCGGTGTGTCTGTTGTCACCCAAACACTTCATTGCCAATACAGCCTGCTGACGCTTGCCACTAGCTGTTCCATAATGGGACACCTCGTGTGCAACAGTGGCAGCTGCGGATGGAGAGGTCGTGCAACTGCGGTCTGTGGACGAGCTCTCGCTTCTGCTGGAGGATGAGGAGGAGGGGGGGCGAACGCCTACAGCCAACTGTTTCCTAGACCATGGGCAAGGCAGGACTGTCCCAATATTGCTGTCCCCTGTGGACCCTGCATCTACCACATTAAACCAGTGTGCCGTGATGGACAAGTAACGCCCCTGGCCATGCCTACTGGTCCATGCATCTGTTGTCAGGTGCACCTTTCTACTCACAGATTGCCTGAGTGCATGGACAATGCGGTCTTTTACATGCTGGTGGAGGGCTGGAATGGCTTTTCTCAAAAAGAAGTGTCGACTGGGTAGCTCGTAGCGTGGCACAGCGCAGTCCATCAGGGCTTTGAAAGCTTCACTTTCAACTAACCGGTAGGGCATCATCTCTAACGAGATTAGTCTAGCATTGTGGGTGTTCAAACCCTGGGTACGCGGATGAGAGGATGAGTACTTCCTTTTCCTAACGAGAGTCTCTTGTAGGGTGAGCTGGACTGGAGTGCTGCATATGGTGGAACTAGCGGGGGTGATGGTGGACATGGGAGACTGAGAGAGGGTTGGTGATGGTATTCTTGCTGTGGGCCTACATACAGTGTTTCCTACCAAGAACCTGGTGATTCCCTGACTGCTTTGGCCTTGCGACGAAGCCTCCACATTTGCTGCAGGTGGTGTGGTAAACAGTGGGCTTACAGTGAGGGAAGGGATGTAGCATTGCTGACTAGCTTCATTGTGAGAGGGTGCAACAATGTTAAGGGACGGTTTGTAGTTAGTCCAGGCTTGCAAGTGCATGGTGGTTAAATGTCTACGCATGCAACTTGTATTTTGATTTTTAACATTCTGACCTCTGCTGAAGGTCCTTGAGCATTTCTTACAGATGACTTTGCACTGATCATTTGTATCTTGGTTAAAAAAATGCCAGACTGCACTCTTCCTACTGTCGGATACCTTTTCAGGCATTGCACACTGAGCTACTTTAAACGGATGGCCACGCTGTCCTACAACTGGTTTTGGTTTTGCCACACGTTTTTGGCCAGATACGGGTCTGCCTGATGGAACCTGTTGCGATGTTGATGCCTGCTGCGGCTCCTCCTCCGCTTCAGAGACACTGCCGGCTGCACCCTGTTCCCCCAATGGCTGCCAATCAGGGTCAACAACTGGGTCATCTATGACCTCCTCTTCTATGTCCTGTGCACCTTCCTCTGTGTCACCGTGTAAGCCAGTGCTATAGTGTTTGTGACGGGGCTTCATAGTCTCATCTGGGTCAGATTCTGGATCAGTACACTGCGAGGGCAATGTTGTGATCTGAGTCAAAGGAACAGCATAATAATCTGGCTGTGGCTGTGCATCTGTGCACTCCATGTCCGATTCATCTTGTAATGGGCATGGCCTGTTAACAATTTCCCTTTCTAACCCAGGAACGGTATGTGTAAAGAGCTCCATGGAGTAACCCGTTGTGTCGCCTGACGCATTCTTCTCTGTTGTTCTGGGTGAAGAACCCAAGGAAGTGACTTGTCCCTGATCAGGAACATCCACTGACAACGCGCTGCTTTTATATTTTGTACTTTCTGAAGAGGAGGCAAAAGAGCTAGAGGCAGAGTCAGCAAGGAAAGCCAAAACTTGTTCCTGCTGCTCCGGCTTTAAAAGCGGTTTTCCTACTCCCAGAAAAGGGAGCGTTCGAGGCCTTGTGTGGCCAGATGATGACGGTGGCTGAACAACTCGAAACTTAGGTGCTATATTGCTTTTCCCACGACCACCTGATGCTCCACCACCACTACCATCATTACCAGCTGGCAATGACCGCCCACAGCCACGACCTCTTCCACCAGACTTCCTCATTCTTGGAAATATGTAACCAAACTAACAAACGGTATTTGGTACTGTAAAACCAGTTACAAGGTGAACGCAAAATTGTTGTGAATTTAAATCTCCCTTTATAGGTGTGTGAGAGTGCAGGGAAAATCAGGCCCACTGTATTACAGTACACAGTTTCAGTGGCAGACAGTGGCTGACAGATATGCCACTAACAGGACTGACGCAGATGCACACACTGGAAATAAAAATCTCCCCTTCTTTTTTTTTATATGGAAGACTAGTGAATAAATCTGGCCCACTGTTTTACAGTATTGTTTCTGTGGCAGAAAATGACATACAGATACCACAGACTGGACTGGCAGAGATGCACAGATTTGCCAATATTAATCTCCCCTTCTTTTTTTTTGATGGGAGACTAGTGAATAAATCTGGCCCACTGTTTTACAGTATTGTTTCTGTGGCACAAAATGACTGACAGACAGATACCACAGACTGGACTGGCAGAGATGCACAGATTTGCCAATATTAATCTTCCCTTTTTGTTTTTATATGGAAGACTAGTGAATAAATCTGGCCCACTGTTTTACAGTATTGTTTCTGTGGCAGAAAATGACAGACAGATACCACAGACTGGACTGGCAGAGATGCACAGATTTGCCAATATTAATCTTCCCTTTTTGTTTTTATATGGAAGACTAGTGAATAAATCTGGCCCACTGTTTTACAGTATTGTTTCTGTGGCAGAAAATGACAGACAGATACCACAGACTGGACTGGCAGAGATGCACAGATTTGCCAATATTAATCTCCCCTTCTTTTTTTTTATGGGAGACTAGTGAATAAATCTGGCCCACGTTTTTGCAGTATTGTTTCTGTGGCAGAAAATGACTGACAGATACCACAGACTGGACTGGCAGAAAATGACAGACAGATACCACAGACTGGACTGGCACAGACAGTTTCTGTGGCAGAAAATGACAGACAGATACCACAGACTGGACTGGCACAGATGCACAGATTTGCCAATATTAATCTCCCCTTTTTGCTTTTATATGGAAGACTAGTGAATAAATCTGGCCCACTGTTTTACAGCATTGTTTCTGTGACAGAAAATGACAGACAGATACCACAGACTGGACTGGCAGAGATGCACAGATTTGCCAATACTAATCTCCCCTTCTTTTTTTTTTTGATGGGAGACTAGTGAATAAATCTGGCCCACTGTTTTACAGTATTGTTTCTGTGGCACAAAATGACTGACAGACAGATACCACAGACTGGACTGGCACAGATGCACTGTGCAATATAAATCTCCCTTTTTAGGTGTGGGACAGTGCAGAAAAATACAGGCCCACTGTTTCACACTACACAGTTTCAGGGGCAGAAAGTGGCATGAAGATATATATATATATATAAAAAAAAAAAAAGGGACTGTACTACAATTACTATCTCCCTACAGTAATCTCAGAAAAGTATGGTAGGCAGCAATAAAAAGGACTGCTGCACACAAAAGTGAGGACAAACAAACAAGATAGCTGTGCAGAAAGGAAGGCACAACAGGATTTGTGCTTTGAAAAAAGCAGTGGGTTTGCACAGCGGCGTAGACACAGCAATGCAGCTATCAGGGAGCCTTCTAGGGCAGCCTAATAAGCTACAGAGCTGATGCACAGAAATCTAGCCTCCACTATCCCTGCAAGGAAAAGGTGGTGTTGGACAGTGGAAGCGGTTTGGGGGTCTATATTCCCTTCCTAACGCTATCCCTGCTTCTGACGAAGCGGCAGCAACCTCTCACTATGCTCAGATCAGCAGCAGTAAGATGGCGGTCGGCGTGCACGCCCCTTTATAGCCCCTGTGACGCCGCAGAAAGCAAGCCAATCACTGCCATGCCCTTCTCTAAGATGGTGGTGACCGAGAACTATGTCATCACGCTGCCCACACTCTGCGTCCTCCTTCATTGGCTGAGAAATGGCGCTGAACGCGTCATATGAAACGTGACTTTGGCGCGAAGGTCTCGTACCGCATGGCCAATCCCACGCTGCGATCGGATCGGGTTTCATGAAACCCGACTTTGCCAAAAGTCGGCGACTTATGAAAATGACCGATCCGTTTCGCTCAACCCTACTAACTACTATTATTTTATTCTAAAAAAAAAAATAGGACGTCGCTTAGACTGCGAAGTCCGCTACATTAGCTAAAAAAAGAAAAATTCCCGTGGCGCAGTCTCTGATCAGCAGCAATACTGATCAAAGCTCTGCGGACACAGGAAGAGCACAAATGCTCTGCGCACACAAAAAAAACGCAAAAAAGTGTGCTAAAAATTCAATTGGACGGGGGGTAGTCACTAAACACTGACGCCAGCTACACAACTTTGCTACATCTAAAACTGCACTGTACTAACTACAATTGTTATTTTTTTCTTTAAAAAATCAGATATCGCTTAGATTGCAAAGTCCGCTACACTAACTAGCTAAAAATAGAAAAATTCCCGTGGCGCAGTCTCTGATCAACAGCGATACTTATCAAAGCGCTGCGGACACAGGAAGAGCACAAATGCTCTGTGTAGGACGCCGCGCACAGAAAAAAAAGCACAAAAAGTGCTCTAAAAATTCAATTGGAGGGGGGAGGGGCTACTGGAACAGGGATGGGGGCTTGGGAAAGGGGACGTCAAACACTGACGCCGGCTACGCTACTTTTGCTATGTCTAAAACTACACTGTACTAACTACGATTATCATTTTTTTCTAAAAAAAAAAAATCGGACGTTGCTTAGACTGCGAAGTCCGCTACACTAACTAGCTAAAAAAAGAAAAATTCCCATGGCGCAGTCTCTGATCAGCAGCAATAATGATCAGAGCGCTGCCGACACAGGAAGAGCATAAGTGCTCTGCGCAGGAAGATGCTCACAGAAAAAAAGCGCAAAAAAAGTGCGCTAAAAATTCAATTGGAGGGGGAACGGGGGTACTGGAACAGGGATGGGGGGACGTCAAACACTGACGCCAGCTATGCTACTTTGCTATGTCTAAAACTACACTGTACTAACTACGATTATTATTTTTTTCTAAAAAAAAAAAAATCGGACGTTGCTTAGACTGCGAAGTCCGCTACACTAACTAGCTAAAAAAAAAAAAGTTCCCATGGTGCAGTCTCTGATCAGCAGTGATACTGATCAGAGCGCTGCGGACACAGGAAGAGCACAAGTGGTCTGTGCGGATGCTGAGCACATGAAAAAAGTGCAAAAAAGTGCGCTAAAAATTCAATTGGAGGGGGGTACTGGAACAGGGATGGGGGACTGGGAAAGGGGTGGGGGAGGTGATGCTGCTGCTGTGATTACAGGAGTCACACAGCAGGCAGATCGCAGCACACAGCAGGCAGATCGCAGCACACAGCAGGCAGATCGCAGGAGATTTCAATGAAGAAGGAGCACTTGGAGGCAGGAGATCGCCGGGTTGATCGCACTGGTCACCAATGGATTCTCTCTCTCAGGTGACACAGAGGGGATTAGACAACCACTCTGCACGCCAAATCTGAGGTACAGATGGCGTGCAGGGCGGTGATCGTTATTTTAGATTAACCCCTTCGGCGCTGATTGGCTAGAACCTATTGCTCAGCCAATCAGCACCATAGGGGTTAATCAGGTGAGGTGAGGTGACGTGGTGATCACCCCACCCACTGTGACGGCTGTGATTGGTGCTTCGTCACAGAGCACAGATTACAGCCTGTCACATGCTTTTTTTTTTTCAACAACTTTATTGCTATCTTTGCTGTGATTGGCTGGTGAGAATTTACCAGCCAATCACAGCGATCGCCGAGGCGCAGGCGGATCAGCCCCACGTGGTGACATGCCGGGATCAGGAACAGCAGCCATCCTCACCCGATCACCGCGCGATGCAGCGCGGTGACCGGAAATAGCAGCGCTGTACTAGTACTGCGGTTTACAGGAACACAGTTCCCACAGTGCAGTACTAGTACGGTGCATGTAAGGAAGGGGTTAAACAGGTTGTTTTAGTTTGATAACCCCTTTTTAGTTCTAAGGTGCAGCAGGACATGGCAACTTTTAAGCTAATGTAGTCGTTGCCTGTAAGGCTAAGTTCACAAGTCAATGGGTGAAAAATGCTGAAAAAATGCTGAAAAAAGTGACATGCTCTATGTTCAAAAAAAAATTAAAAGCACAAAATACTGATGACAAAAAAACAATGTGTGTGCATGAAATTTATGAAATCTCGTAGGCTTTCCTGGTACTGTAAAACGCAGCTGAAAATTTGCATTACAAAAACTCATAAAAAACACATCAAAAACACCCAGTGTGAATTTAGCCTAAATGTTTAGTTAATGGGAACAGGGCTGGATTTAGGAGGTGGGTGGCCCGGGGCCCATTTTGGAGGGAGGCCCATTTTTCAAGGTGCTGCAATATGTAATGCAAAAACACAAAATGAAACGAACGCAAGTTTATTTACAAAAATCATTTACACAGAGTAATTCAAGAAAAATCATTCATTTTTTACAATCCGGGCACTTTCCTTGATTTTTGTGCTGCAAAATCACTAATGATGTCACTGAAGTCCAATTCACGCAGTATATCTGACCCTGTCAACCCTTGAAGTCCTGAAAGGGTGTTAAAGATTAAAATATGTACATATGTATGTACAGTATGTATATTGTAGAAATTTGGGTTATCTATATCAAAGACTGATGCTGGGCTCTATATGTCATAGGCTTCTGCTGGGCTCTATAAGTATGAGAGGCTTCTGCTGGGCTGAATATATATGAGAGGCTTCTGCTTGGCTGTATATATATGAGGGGCTTCTGCTGGGTTGTATATATATGAGGGGCTTCTGCAGGGCTGTATATATATGAGGGGCTTCTGCTGGGCTGTATATATCAGAGGCTGTTTACCTGTATATATCAGAGGCTGTTGCTGTGCTGGCCGTATATGTATGAGAGGCTTCTGCTGGGCTGTATATGTATGAGAGGCTTCTGCTGGACTGTGTATGTATGAGGGGCTTCTGCTGGGCTGTATATATCAGAGGCTGTTTACCTGTATATATCAGAGGCTGTTGCTGTGCTGGCTGTATATGTATGAGAGGCTTCTGCTGGGCTGTATATGTATGAGAGGCTTCTGCTGGGCAGTATATGTATGAGAGGCTTCTGCTGGCCTGTATATATATGAGGGGCTTCTGCTGGGCTGTATATGTATGAGAGGCTTCTGCTTGGCTGTATATGTATGAGAGGCTTCTGCTGGGCTGTATATATATGAGAGGCTTCTGCTGGGCTGTATATGTTTGAGAGGCTTCTGCTGAGCTGTATATATTTGAGAGGCTTCTGCTGGGCTGTATATGTATGAGAGGCTTCTGCTGGGCTGTATATGTATGAGGGGCTTCTGCTGGGCTGTATATGTATGAGAGGCTTCTGCTGAGCTGTATATGTATGAGAGGCTTCTGCTGGGCTGTATATATATGGGGTGTGCTGAGCTGTCGGTGCTGTTTATCCCCTTTTCCCTGATCCTCTATTCTTCTGGTATTTTGAACTCAGATCGATACTTGACTAAGCCTTTGTCTCTTTCCTCTGTTTATGACATACCATCCCGGCATTTGACCTCAGACTCCTTGACTATCCCAACTCAGCGTGACAAAAACAACAACCAAACTTTTTTTTTACTCACCCTCACCGGGTCCAGTAGTGAGTTTCAAATTCTGTTATGTAATTGTCTGCAGGGCTGACATCATGTCGATAGTGCTGTAGCCTATTTGTGAGTTCAACGGCTCAGAGTGGTTCATTTTGTCAACTCAGGCACCACTGCTGAGTTCAATGCCGCAGTCAGTAGCAGACACCTGGTGCAGTGGTGGAGACTCAAATCCCAGAGAGTTTGAGAAAAGTGCAGCTTGTTTTTCTAACAAACTGTGGCTATGGGACAGGGGTTTTCCAAGGTCAACTGTATTTTCCTTGATGAAATGCCCACAGTGATTAGCTGATTGCTGAGAAATCTATTATGTTAAAGAGGTAGGTGCCACAAATATACTCAGTTACTAATTCAGGGAAACCTGGTGTTCTAAGAGGTTGGTCCTCACAAAGAAGTCAATATACATACTGTAGAATATAAGGAAGGTGAAAATATGTCACAGAAAGTCTATTTCTAAGATATGATCTGTTAAAAAAAATGATCTTTTGGGGAGATTTCATTGTACTTCTCAAATTGGAAATGCTTTCTTCTCCAGAAGCAATATTCTGATAATGCTGCCAGTCAACAATTGGAAATTAAAAACTGCCATGCAAATCCATTGGATTTTGCTACAGCCCGTTTTCAATTAAATCTGCTTGAGAAAGCGACTTACTAAACACACGAAACATGCGTTGAGGCTTTCTCACTGCCTTGTTCCAGCCTGAGTCTCCCCTCACCTGCCAGGCAAGAGGCTACTCCTTATTAGTGCTGTGAGGCAGTGACCCCTGTTACAGCTAGGTGGCATTGTTTGTGCATCCCAGAATGAGCACAGAGGCATATGAAGGCCATAGGTGTGCATGGTAGTCGCAGGTGTAGCTGTGATTGCAATGTGAGGCAGTGACTTGTGTCACAGGTAGTGGTCGCTGTGTTCTCCCCAGGTTGTGCATGCACACGGATGAAGTCCATAGGTGTGCATGGGAGTCAAGGATTTCCGGTCCGGGTTTTCCATGTGGTTGAAGGCCACAGGTTTGTGTGTTAAAAGTCCTGCAGTAAGGGGTATGGGTGTGTCAGGTGTAACGTCTGTGTCAATTTGGTGTGTGCTGGTGTGCAGAGCAGAGGCTTGCAAAGCACTTGCTGAGTGCATGGAGGCACAGGCCAGCGGAGCCAGCACGCAGGGCAGCTGAATAGCCTGGCACCCACAGCGTATATAGCGATGCAAGTCATCCATGGTGACTGGTGTCGGATGTGGACAGTCTTGTGCCCGTAGGTGGATGTCCTATGCCCGAAAGAGATGGATATGAACAGTTCTGTACCCAGATGTGGATATCCTGTGCCCAAAAGAGGACTAGCATGTGTAACGATTGCTAACAGGTAGACATGGTGCCCGGTTGCTATCCGGAGGATATCCTGGGCTGTGTACGGTTGTGTGAGTAAAGAGACTGGGATACAGCGATGCAGGACACCCACGAGAACTAAATATCCACCTGTAGAAGACGATGCACGCCATTGAAACGCGTTGTGGTTTTACCCTAACTGGTGTCTGTGTTCTCCTTCTGCGCTCCTGAGACTGGCTATTCTGTTCCTGTTGCAAAACCCACGAGAACCAGTCAGAGGAGGACTGGCATGTGTAGTGTCTGCAACATGTAAAGCTGTGTGTTTGTAGACTTTAATATGGCGTGCGGTCTCCCAGGGAAACTGGACACGGGAAGGCTGGCCTGATTAAGGACTGCAATTTAAAGCCATATGATATGTATTGCTATGAACTGGTGTGAACTGAACACTGATAATATTCACTGAATATGTATGCATTTGTGTGAATTGGACTTTAATGCTGTGAGGAAACACAAGGAAACACATTAAAGAGACTTTGTGTTGGAACTTTGTGGGTCACTGCCTCTTCACTGCGTACGATGCTACTGCAGCCTTACAGTGCTTATACACTTGCAGTTCCACTTGGCTTATTGGCGTTGTTTATTCCTCTATGGATGTCCACCCTGTTATACCCTCTCACAAATTTACCTAAGATAATGTAATGACTTATGGCTGGTATTTCGTTTCACTATCTTTGTTTTGCAAACAAAATAACCGTATGCACTACTGGTGAAATGGTGCTAAGGTTAGGTTCCCACACCTTAAGACAGTATAATGAAAAGAACCTAGCACTCAACTTGATGCTTTTAGTGCATAATTTATTGTAGTAGTACCCAAACGTTTCGGTCCTTCATAACGGACCTTCATCAGTAAACTACATGTGAGAAAATAAAAAATATAAACAACCAAACATAAACCAAAAGAAAAAATAAACTATACAAAACAAAGTATATACATGAAGTGTTTGATACAGAAACAGCATCGATATAAAATACAGGTCAAATGTATAAATGCAATATACGCTGAGAAGAGGTACACCGAATATCGAGGTATAAAAGTTCCACTCATAGAAATGGGAGAAGACAGCCAGAAATCATGAAAAAAAGAGGTGAAGTACATACCGTACTAGTAAGTGGAAAATGAGACCATAGGGTCATGGGGCACTAAAAGAGCAGCGTCTGGGGATATAGGAAAAACCTATTAAAGATTCACATGAGCCCATGGGACATTAGTGGGGGGATATAATACAAAACATACCTTAAGAGTAAGGCCGGATAGGTATGGTAATGCTGCGAAACACAATGAGGCTAATTACATACCGGGGCGTAGTAGATAGGGCATAGTCAGCGCAATAATTACCTAGTTTAGCAGAGTAGAGTGAAGCCGCTGACAGACGCGGTGTCCACCGCTGGTCTGGTCAGGAAACGAAGGAACCGCCGCTACATGTGCGGAGGGCGGGACCGATCACAGCCCGATGGCCAATCAGCGGCCGCGTGATGGCCGGAAGTGACGTCGCGCAAGTTGTAAGAGAGTGTGCGGTTATGGAAGGAGTATGTGCGCCGTTACACCCGGAAATGACGCCACGTTGTCATGGTGATAGAGCGATACAGAGGGGCGGCTACAGAGGAGCACAGAGAATAGCGCCGACCAAGTATCTATATCTAACAGTACTCTAGTAGGGGGAAACGAAGAGAGAGACCCAGGAGGGAGGGTTCCAGAAGGTCACAGTAAAAAGAAGTCAGGAACACAAGTAGCGTAGAAATGAAGTGCCTAGTGGAGATTCCGTGACTGGTGAGAGTTCTCCGTGGTGATGGTGCTCCTATAGCGTAGCAAGTAGCCATGTGACAAACTAGGCAAGGTGCGTGTAGCAGACTTGATCCAGTGTATATACGGGTGGTACGACAAGATCTCAGTACTAAAAGCATCAAGTTGAGTGCTAGGTTCTTTTCATTATACTATCTTTGTTTTGCCTCACACACTTTTTTGTTTTTGTATCATTAGTAGTGTTGAGCATTCCGATACCGCAAGTATCGGGTATCGGCCGATACTTGCGGTATCGGAATTCCGATACCGAGATCCGATATTTTTGTGATATCGGGTATCGGTATCGGAAGTGTAAAATAAAGAATTAAAATAAAAAATATTGTTATATTCACCTCTCCGGCGGCCCCTGGACATCAGCGGGAGGATCCGGCGTCCGGCACGGCTTCTTTCTTCAAAATGCGCGCCTTCAGGACCTGTGGAATGACGTCTCGGCTTCTGATTGGTCGCGTGCCGCCCATGTGACCGCCACGCGACCAATCAGAAGCTGCGACGTCATTCCTCAGCTAAAGTCCTAGAATGAGCGCCTTCTAGGACCTGAGGAATGACGTCGCGGCTTCTGATTGGTCGCGTGGCGGTCACATGGGCGGCACGCGACCAATCAGAAGCCGGGACGTCATTCCACAGGTCCTGAAGGCGCGCATTTTGAAGAAAGAAGCCGTGCCGGACGCCGGATCCTCCCGCTGATGTCCAGGGGCCGCCGGAGAGGTGAATATAACAATATTTTTTATTTTAATTCTTTATTTTACACTTTAATATGGATCCCAGGGCCTGAAGGAGAGTTTCCTCTCCTTCAGACCCTGGGATCCATGAGGATACATTCCGATACTTGATGTCCCATTGACTTGTATTGGTATCGGATATCGGTATCGGCGATATCCGATATTTTTCGGGTATCGGCCGATACTATCCGATACCGATACTTTCAAGTATCGGACGGTATCGCTCAACACTAATCATTAGCTGTTTTTAATGTGTATTACTTATTACACTTTTTCATGTTCATTCGTTACTCCTTTTCCTCCAGTTTTTCATACTTTTTCAATGAATGTAACAAGTGAAAGAATTCTGAGAATTACTTTACTCAAAAACCCATAGATAGCTATTTCTACAGTAACAGGAACAGTAAAGGAAATAGAGAAGACAGTAATGTCTATCCACCTGGGAAACTATGACAAAGGAGTCTGAGCAAAAACAAATCTAAACCTTACACCTACACTGTCTGTCTGAATCAATACATTGCTTTGTCTCAGCTGGTATGCATCTGATTGCTTCTGATAGATTCAACTCAAGTTACTGTTAAAGACAGAAATAATACACAGCGTAAAATAATCTTTAGATGTACAATAGGAATTGAATATTGGGACAAGGCACTTAACAAATATCCCCCTGTGAAGATTAGTGTAACATGTTCTTGTTTGACTGATAAAATGGCAAAAAGAAGGAAAAACGTCCAGAGGTTTGTTATGTTAGAAAGAAACAGTATTCTCTATTTGGTGTGATTCTTTACAAGTAGATGATGAATGGTTGAACCAAAAAAAAACTGAAAAATTTAGCTTTGCTCCATTTTGAGTCTTACAAATAGCCCAGATTTCCAAAGTGACATGATCGTCTAAGGCCATTCAAAGCCTAATTTAACACATCCCCTGTGTCTGAGTATTAAAGGGAACCTGTCACTAGAAAAAATGCTATTTGTCATGATCCGTTCCGGAGTTTAGTCCTGTCTCCTCTTTCTCTGGGTGGATCATGTCAAGGGTTAACTTTGATCTGCCTCATTCTGGGCTCGGGTTTGCTATTTAGCTCCCAGGTATACTGAGGGTTGTGTCAGCTATATCTTTGGCATGTGAACCTGACTCTGGAAGCCCTTGGTTTGTTCTACTGTGAACCCTGACTTGTCCTGTGTCTGTTATCTCCCCCTGCCTGCCCTTTTCCAGTGTCTCTTTGCTTGTCTGTATATCTGCTTGACTCCCTGGTTATGATCTCTTGGCTTGGCTCTTTGACTCTGTTTCAGTTTGTCGCTATTGTACCGTATTTTGCCTGTCCTGGTTTACTTATCCCGTGCTATGTCCTGACTATTCATTCTGTCTAACTCCATTTGTATTATTGTGCTGTCTTGTAATCTGACTCGGCTTTCCTGACCTCGCTCTCGCCACTAGGTGGCGTCTGTTCAGTTGCTCTGTGTGTGCAGTCTGGCTTCCCTACCAAGCTCCCCCTGGTGGAGGTTGCGCTGTACTGCACTGCAGCTGCATGACACTATTAACCTGCAGACATGTATGCCTACATGTCCCATGCACACCAACTTATATTCCATTTCATTTATTTAGGTAACTGTTCTCATTATTGTACAATTTGCAGTGGATCTATACCTTGCATCTGCTCTGGTCAACCTATCATTTGTCACAAGCATCTCAAACTGTTATTAGAGACTTTTCATATTAAGCTATAATCTGCTATAAATATTGCTATCTACATGTGTATGCAGCTTCATATCTGTCAGTGTCATCTACAACTCAACTCCTGGTTCTGTTTCGTTAAATGTATGTTGCCTTCCAGAATAGCATGTTATCATGTCCTTACTGTTCCATGAGCCTTCCTGTCTACTGTGCCAACACTCTGGATAAATGTGCCCACCCACCTACACTTGCAGTTTTGTGAATCCGCCTCACCAGGAGAGCCTAAAGGTACCTTCACACATAACGATATCGTTAAAGATATCATTGCTTTTTGTGACGTAGCAATGATATCGTTAAGGAAATCGTTCTGTGTGACAGCGACCAACGATCAGGCCCCTGCTGTGCCATCGTTGGTCGCTGAGGAAAGTCCAGAACTTTATTTCGTCGCTGGACTCCCTGCAGACATCGCTGGATCGGCGTGTGTGACACCGATCCAGCGATGTCTTCACTGGTAACCAGGGTAAACATCGGGTTACTAAGCGCAGGGCCGCGCTTAGTAACCCGATGTTTTCCCTGGTTACCAGCGTAAAAGTAAAAAAAGCAAACACTACATACTTACCTACCGCTGTCTGTCCCCGGCGCTCAGCTTCTCTGCACTCCTCCTGCACTGGCTGTGAGCGTCGGTCAGCCGGAAAGCACAGCGGTGACGTCACCGCTCTGCTTTCCGGCTGCTGTGCTCACAGTCAGTGCAGGAGGAGTGCAGAGAAGCAGAGCGCTGGGGACAGACAGCGGTAGGTAAGTATGTAGTGTTTGTTTTTTTTACTTTTACGCTGGTAACCAGGGTAAACATCGGGTTACTAAGCGCGGCCCTGTGCTTAGTAACCCGATGTTTACCCTGGTTACCAGGGGACTTCAGGATTGTTGGTCGCTGGAGAGCTGTCTGTGTGACAGCTCTCCAGCGACCAAACAGCGACGCTGCAGTGATCGACATCGTTGTCGGTATCGCTGCAGCGTCGCTGAGTGTGAAGGTACCTTAACAGACAACCTAACAGGCCAGTCATGTGAAAAGGTATAGAAATGGAAAAATGGTTTAAGCCATTCATATGCAACATCAACAGCTTAATCGATGTCATTTACTCAATAGATGTCATAATTTCCCTGCATAAAATAATAAGACACAATAAGGAAAACCCTTTAAAATCTATATTTAATTTTACAATCGCTAAAACCATCCCCTTAAAGTGAATAAAATGCTGAAACATCAAAAATAAACATAACTAGTAATGTAGATGGGAAACTATCAGTGGGACAAACTCATGTTACTTTACCAAAAGATCCAATACACCCAGATTTATGATCCCAATGTCATCGGAGAAATCATAATTGACAAGAACAAGGGGGGCGATCTAAACTATGAGACAAAATAATACAATTTACATAGCCAAAAACAAGAGTCAGTAGTCTAGTATTAACAACCTGCAAAAGTGAAGGCACCAAATTATTAGGATGACACACACATAATGGAGTGGTATATCACCGCTGGACAGCAGAGGGGCAGCAAAAGTTTAAAACATAAAAAAAAAATTCAGCAGGCTGGAAGCAGCAGGGATGATCAGTAAGGTGAATGGTGAGATGAGTTTGTCTTTTTTCACTTCATAACCTTTTGCCAGCCGGTTACCCCTCTGACATTTCTATTTCTTCCTGCCCGCTGTCTGGTCCGCTGTTACACCGCATCTTCAAAATAAAGTTTATACTAGGCCACGACTTCCAGCCCCAAGCAGGCCCTGGACTCCACTGCTCATGCTGTGGAGCCTATTTGAAGCCGGAAGCCTCAGCCTAAAGTGAACCCCTGGCCAGAGATACAGTGAGATGGAGGCATACAGTGGGGGGAAAAAGTATTTAGTCTGCCACCATCTGTGCAAGTTCTCCCACTTAAAAAGATGAGAGAGGCCTGTAATTGACATCATAGGTAGGCCACAACTATGAGAGTCAAATTAAGAAATCAAATCCAGAAAATCACCTTGTCTGATTTTGCAAGATTTATTTTGCAAATTATGGTGGAAAGTAAGCATTTGGTCATTAACAAAAGTTCATCTTAATATTTTGTTATATATCTTTTGTTGGCAATGACAGAGGTCAAATGTTTTCTGTAAATCTTCACAAGGATGGCACACACTGTTGGTGGTGGTATGTTGGCCCATTCCTCCATGCAAATCTCCTCTAGAGCAGTGATGTTTTGGGCCTGTCGCTGGGCAACACAGACTTTCAACTCCCTCCAAAGGTTATCTATTGGGTTGAGATCTGGAGACTGGCTACGCAACTCCAGGACCTTCATATGATTCTCATGAAGTCACTCCTTTGCTGACCTGGTGGTGTGCTTGGGATCATTATCATGCAGAAAGACCCATCCATGTTTCATCTTCAATGCCCTTGCTGATGGAAGGAGGTTTGCACTCAAAATCTCACGATACATGGCCCCATTCATTCTTTCATGTATATGGATCAGTTGTTCTGGTCCCTTTGCAGAGAAACAGCCCCAAAGCATAATGTTGGCATCCCATGTTTCACAGTAGGTATGGTGTTCTTTGGATGCAACTCAGCATTCTGTCTCCTCTAAACACAACGAGTTTGATTTCTACCAAACAGTTCTACTTTGGTTTCATCAGACCATATGACATTGTCCCAATACTCTTCTGGATAATCCAGATATTCTCTAGCAAACTTCAGACCGACCCGGACATGTACTGGCTTAAGCAGGGGGGCACTTCTGGCACTGCAGGATCTGAGTCCCTGGTGGCGTAGTATGTTACTGATGGTAGCCTTTGTTATGGTGGTCCCAGCTCTATGCAGGTCATTCACTAGGTCCTCCAGTGTGGTTCTGGGATTTCTGCTCACCGTTCTTGTGAACATTTTGACCCCACGGGGTGAGATCTTGCGTGGAGCCCCAGATCTACAGCGATTATCAGTGGTCTTGTATGTCTTCCATTTTCTTATTATTGCTCCCACAGTTGATTTCATCACACCAAGCTGCTTGCTTATTACAGATTCAGTCTTCCCAGCCTGGTGCAAGGCTACAATTTTGTTTCTGGTGTCCTTCGACAGCTCTTTGGTCTTCACTGTAACACCCCTGGTAAACGGTTGTTACAGTGGCATTGCTTTCCTCACGGGGAGAGTGATGTCATGCTTGGAAGCGAGGAAGGATTCCTTTAACAGGTATTCAGTACATAATACACCATTTTGACTCTAGGCAAGAACGGAGAGCTCTACACCCGACTTCAGGGGAGCTGCTCTTTCTGGTCAGAATAAGGAGTCAGTTGCTAGGCATTTGCTAGTCAGATGGGGAGAGTTAGAAAGTTGGTGAGAGGAGAACGAGGAGTGAGGAAGGAAAGCTGGGGCCGTGCAGATGAGTGATTCTGCAGCTCTTGGGAAGGAAAAAGAAAGCAGAGTATCTTGTAAAAAGACTGAAAGGAGAAAGGAGCTAAGGCAAAGTGAAGAGCTGGAGAAATAAATTACGACTGAACTTTCTCCACACTGAGCGCATATACTGGTAGCCGGAAGACCGGGGTTGTGGGGGTAACTTCATGCCCCACAGCAGAAACCGGCAGACAGCTAGATTTCAGGTAATCAGTCCACCATTAACACCGGAGAACACAGTAACAGATAGAGCCCGGGTCATGATAGAGATCCTGTAAAAAGGCTCAAGTTTTCCTGTCACACGGGTTAGTGTCCTGCCTAAAGGGGGACAGAGAGAACGTGAGGACCTTGTGTGAGGCCTAGGGCAGTAAGGGACCACAACACAGCGCTAGAAAGAAGGCTTCCAACTCCACATGGTTAGGGGGATTCCTGAGATGCTTCCAAGCTGGGCGGACCATACCAGCACCTGTGTTCCAATACCCTGGACTGTGGCTGCTTAAAGCAAGAAAATAGACTGCAACCTTGTGTCCTCTGTTTTCTTACTACACCACCGACCTTCATCTCCTCTACTACACCGGAAGCCCTGGGGACCCTGCTTCACCTGTGAGAAGCCATACCATCCCAGCTGCCATAACATCACCCCAGAGGACCCCTTTAAGCAGCGTCGGTCATCCCTCACCTAATACCACAGGTGGCATCATGAACAAACTTTATTCAAACCCCTTTAAAGACCTTTCCCTTAACATGGGCATCCAGGGCCACGGACACATCCCTTTAAGTGCACATTCTGACACATCCCTTTAAGTACCAGACCCGGTACTGAGTACACCACGGCCCTGATGGGCGTTTCATCACTATAATGGAGTTTGGAGTGTGACTGTTTGAGGTTGTGGACAGGTGTCTTTTATACTAATAACAAGTTCAAACAGGTGCCATTGCTACAGGTAATGATTTGATGATAGAGGAGTCTCTTAAAGTTACAGGTGTGTGAGAGCCAGAAATATTGCATGTTTTTAGTTGACCAAATACTTATTGTCCACCATAATTTGCAAAATAAATCTTGCGAAATCAGACGGTGATTTTCTGTATTTGTTTTCTCATTTTGACTCTCATAGTTGTGATCTACCTATGATGTCAATTACAGGCCTCTCTCATCTTTTTAAGTGGGAGAACTTGCACAATTTGTGACTGACTCTCTAATTAGCATTAAGATGCCGTGGTTTTTGTGCTCAGCGGTAGGTTCAGACGGAGCCGCGCCTGCACTACCTTGCGGCGGCATCTTAAGAAAGGACACAAAGAGAAGGATATTGTGGGAAAGTGAGAAACGAAATCAAAGCACAAAGGAGAGCCAGTAGGAGTCGTGCCCTGAGAACGGCAACATCCTACTGAGGCGCGTAGCCGGTGGCCGGACACTGAGGAAGTAACTGACTCCAAGCATTACTTCAAATAACGGCAGGACAGTTGATTATAGGTTGGCTGTCTACCATACATCACCTAAGCAGACATAGGGGGCAAGCGTGGAGAGGGGCGTCTCTAGGGTCCCAGAATAGCTCCGAGCCTTCCCATCAAACGGGTGCATCCTATCCAGATAAACTTGGGGGATGGAGAGAGAGAGAAAGAACGAACACGAAAGTTGTGAAGACTATCCCGAATGCTCAGCAGGGAAGAACTACAACACACAGGCGCTAGTGGTAGGCACTGATTTCCACCTGCAAAGGGAACTCTGGATGTGCCTTTGGACCGGCCGGTCTCAGCCAGCCGTTATCAGTGCTCTGGATAGAGAATCCCGAAGTCTTCAGTAAAAGGTAAAGAGACTGCAACCCTGTGTCTTCGTTGTTAACTGCGCCTCACATCATCGCCACCTACACTACTGGGAAGCCCTGGGGACATGTGTGATACAAAACAAGAAAGATAAACAGTTTGTATGGGTCCTAGAACTAGGGAACAATCAGTCATTTTTTAGTTGATTTTTTTTCAACCCCGCAAAAAGTGTATTCAGACCTCTGTGTGGGAGAGAACATTCTAAATTATGACAGTCTTTGAAGTGGATAAAAGTACTACATTTGTATTCACCGCCTTTCTCATGTCTGTCTCTAGTAACCTTTCACACTGTATTGTCTAAAAAGGGACAGACGTGGCCCCACATTTTTATAAGGAATTCGAGGCACCATACAGGCATTTCTTCAGCAACAGTTAGAGACAGCCAAAATAACAGGCCCCAAGATAAATCTGTTTAACTGTGTCTGCAGCATTTTCTCCATGCAGAGAACAGCTTGAATTTTTATTTTTGATCTTTCTATAGTGTGCACAGTGTGCATGAACCTATCTATTTATCTATCTATCGATTTGGGCAGATTTGGGCCTTTTTTCCACTGGTCAACACAAACTGTAAGGGTCTCAACGATTCTCCGATCCCCATATATAAAGGAGCCTTTAGCTACAGTGTCAATAAGGAATTCTCTATTCAATTGTTAAGGAAAGCCGTCTTGGTAAAACGGTAAAAACAAATATATATTCTCCCCTGGATACTAGAAGCAGAGCACCGGGGGACAGACACCGAAATGTAAGTATGTAGTGTTTGTTTTTTTTACGTTTACGCTGGTAACCAGGGTAAATATCGGGTTACTAAGCGCGGCCCTGCGCTTAGTAACCCGATGTTTACCCTGGTTACCAGGGGACTTCGCATAGTTGGTCGCTGGAGAGCTGTCTGTGTGACAGCTGTCCAGTGACCACATAGCGACGCTGCAGCGATCAGGATCGTTGTCTAGATCGCTGCAGTATCGCTAAATGTGACGGTACCTTAAGATGGTGTGTATACATTTGGTTTGACTTCTGACTGAATCTAATCGGGTTCTGGTATGTTCATCGAACATGTTTGGCGAACGTCTAAATGTTCAGCGAATCAAACAGAACCGAACCTTGAAAGGTTCGCTAATCTCTAATCATTAACGCCAGTTAGAGCGCTGTGGCTCCCATACTGTCAAATGACAGTGGGAGCCAGCAGCTGCAATCGGAGGGAAAAAGTTTACCTCCGGTCACTGGTGTCAGCTGATGGGACTACTACTCACATCAGCCTACGCTTGATGCTGCAAATAATAGCAAGAGTAGGCAGCGGCTGATGGGAGTATTCATCAGCCGGCGCCTGTGCTTTTAATAAACAATTTTTTAAATGACCTGGGTTCGCCTTTATTTTTGATAACCAACCAGGCAAAACTGACAGCTGCAGGCTGCAACCCTCAGCTGTCAGCTTTAGCAAGGTTGGTTATCAAGACTAGAGGAGTTCCCTGTTGTGAGTTCGGTTTTTGGGCTCCCTCTGGTGGTTACTGATGGTACTGGGTGATTTGTGTTCTGCTGTCTCTGGTGTCCACCTGTTCTATTAGCATTTGGGAGTTTCCTATTTAACCGGGCTTTCTTGTCATTTCCCCGCCGGCTATCAAGGTTATCAGAGTGTTTTGTTACCTCAGCTTCTGGCTTCAGTAATCTTCAGGACAAGCTAAGTTTTTGATTTTCTTGTTCCACGTTTTGCTTTATTTTGTCTTGTCCAGCTTGCATATAATTGTTTCTTTGCTGCTGGTTGCTCTAGTGGGCTGTAATTGCTCCTCATGTTCCATGAGTTGGAACATGAGTTCAAGTAATTACAGGATGGTTTTTTGAAGGGTTTTTTGCTGACCGCACAGTTTACTTTTGTATCCTCTGCTATCTAGTTTTAGCGGGCCTCATTTTGCTGAATCTGTTTTCATACTGTGTATGTGCCTTCCTCTCATTTCACCGTCATTATATGTGGGGGGCTGCTATTTCTGTGGGGTATTTCTCTGGAGGCAAGAGAGGTCTGTGTTTCTTCTAATAGGGGAAGTTAGATCTTCGGCTGGTGCGAGACGTCTAGGACCAACGTAGGCACGTTCCCTGGCTATTGTTATTTGTGTGTTCAGGTTTAGGGTCGCGGTCAGCTCAGGTTCCATCACCCTAGAGCTCGTTGGTGCTTGTCCTTTTGTGATTCCCTGCCATTGGAATCATGACAGTATAGCCGGCCAAAATGTTTGGGCTGAAGTAGGAGGAAAAGTAGTCTGAGGAAGTTTTTTTTTTTTTTTTTCTCTCCTCTAAGGTTGCTGCCTAGCCTTAATTGCAGCCTGGCTGATTTTTTTTTTTCCTCCTCTTAATCCTTGAATGGCTCTGACCTTAGCTGTTTATCATGGACGTCCAGAGTTTAGCTTCCAGCTTGAATAATCTTGCTGCTAAGGTTCAAAATATACAAGATTTTGTTGTACATGCTCCTATGTCTGAACCTAGAATTTCTATTCCAGAGTTCTTTGCTGGAGATAGATCTAGTTTTCTGAATTTTAGGAACAATTGCAAGCTGTTCCTTTCTTTGAAATCTCGCTCTTCTGGAGACCCTGCTCAGCAGGTTAAGATTATTATATCTTTCCTGCGGGGTGACCCTCAAAATTGGGCATTTGCATTGGCACCAGGGGATCCTGCGTTGCTTAATGTGGATGCGTTTTTTTCTGGCATTGGGTTTGCTCTATGAGGAACCTAACCAGGAGATTCAGGCTGAAAAAGCTTTATTAGCTCTCTCTCAGGGGCAAGATGAAGCAGAAATATATTGTCAAAAATTTCGGAAATGGTCAGTGCTTACTCAGTGGAATGAGTGCGCCCTGGCTGCAAAGTTCAGAGATGGCCTTTCTGAGGCCATTAAAGATGTTATGGTGGGGTTCCCTGCGCCTACGGGTCTGAATGAGTCTATGACTATGGCTATTCAGATTGATCGGCGTTTACGGGAGCGCAAACCTGTGCACCATTTGGCGGTGTCTTCTGAACAGGCACTTGAGACAATGCAATGTGATAGAGTTCAGTCTAGAAGTGAACGGCAAAACTATAGGCGGAAAAATGGGTTGTGCTTTTATTGTGGTGATTCAGCTCATGTTATATCAGCATGCTCTAAACGCACAAAAAAGGTTGATAAGTCTGTTGCCATTAGTACGTTACAGTCTAAGTTCATTCTGTCTGTGACTCTGATTTGCTCATTATCATCCATTTCCGTCGATGCCTATGTAGATTCAGGCGCTGCCCTGAGTCTTATGGATTGGTCATTTGCCAAGCGATGTGGGTTTAGTCTTGAGCCTCTGGAAGTCCCTATTCCTTTGAAGGGAATTGACTCTACACCTTTGGCTATGAATAAACCTCAGTACTGGACACAAGTGACCATGCGTATGACTCCCGTTCATCAGGAGGTGATTCGCTTCCTGGTATTGTATAATTTACATGATGTTCTAGTAATTGGTCTGCCATGGTTACAAACTCATAATCCAGTCCTTGACTGGAAAACAATGTCTGTGTTAAGCTGGGGATGTCAGGGGGTTCATGATGATGCACCTCCGATTTCTATCGCTTCATCTACTCCTTCTGAGGTTCCTGTATTTTTGTCTGATTATCGGGATGTTTTTGAGGAGCCTAAGCTCAGTTCGCTTCCTCCTCACAGGAATTGCGATTGTGCTATAGATTTAATTCCTGGTAGTAAATTTCCTAAAGGTCGTTTGTTCAATCTGTCAGTGCCAGAGCATACTGCTATGCGGGATTATGTTAAGGAGTCCTTGGAAAAGGGACATATCCGTCCATCTTCGTCCCCTTTGGGAGCAGGTTTTTTTTTCGTGGCCAAAACAGATGGGTCCTTGAGGCCTTGTATAGATTATCGTCTTTTGAATAAGATTACCGTAAAATATCAGTATCCTTTGCCTTTGTTGACTGATTTGTTTGCTCGCATTAAGGGGGCTAAATGGTTCACTAAGATTGATCTTCGGGGTGCGTATAATCTTATACGAATAAAGCAAGGTGATGAGTGGAAAACCGCATTTAATACGCCTGAGGGCCATTTTGAGTATTTGGTAATGCCTTTCGGACTTTCTAATGCTCCTTCAGTCTTCCAGTCCTTTATGCACAATATTTTCCGTGAATATCTGGATAAATTTATGATTGTGTATTTGGATGATATTTTGGTTTTTTCTGATGACTGGGAGTCTCATGTTCAGCAGGTCAGGAAGGTGTTTCAGGTCCTGCGGGCTAATTCCTTGTTTGTAAAGGGCTCAAAGTGTCTCTTTGGAGTCCAGAAGATTTCTTTCTTGGGGTATATTTTTTCCCCTTCTACTATTGAGATGGATCCCGTCAAGGTTCGGGCTATTTGTGACTGGACGCAGCCTGCATCTCTTAAGAGTCTGCAGAAGTTCTTGGGCTTTGCTAATTTCTATCGTCGTTTTATAACTAATTTTTCTAGTGTTGTTAAGCCTTTGACGGATTTGACTAAGAAGGGTGCTGATGTTGCTGATTGGTCTCCTGCGGCTGTGGAGGCCTTTCAGGAACTTAAACGCCGGTTTTCTTCTGCTCCTGTGTTGCGTCAGCCTGATGTTTCGCTTCCTTTCCAGGTTGAGGTTGATGCTTCCGAGATTGGAGCGGGGGCGGTTTTGTCGCAGAGAGGCTCCGATTGCTCGGTGATGAAGCCATGTGCGTTCTTTTCTAGGAAGTTTTCGCCCGCTGAGCGGAATTATGATGTGGGTAATCGGGAACTTTTGGCCATGAAGTGGGCATTTGAGGAGTGGCGTCATTGGCTGGAGGGTGCTAGACATCGTGTGGTGGTCTTGACTGATCACAAAAATCTGATTTACCTTGAGTCTGCCAGGCGTCTGAATCCTAGACAGGCTCGTTGGTCACTATTTTTCTCTCGTTTCAATTTTGTGGTTTCATACCTGCCAGGTTCAAAGAATGTGAAGGCGGATGCTCTTTCTAGGAGTTTTGTGCCTGACTCCCCTGGAAATTCTGAGCCCACTGGTATCCTTAGGGATGGGGTGATTTTGTCGGCCATCTTCCCAGACTTGCGACGTGCTTTGCAGGAGTTTCAGGCGGGTAAACCTGATCGTTGTCCGCCTGAGAGACTGTTTGTTCCGGATAGTTGGACCAGTAGAGTCATCTCCGAGGTCCATTCTTCTGCGTTGGCAGGTCATCCTGGAATATTTGGTACTAGAGACTTGGTGGCCAGGTCTTTTTGGTGGCCTTCCTTGTCGAGGGATGTGCGTTCTTTTGTGCAGTCTTGTGAGGTTTGTGCTCGGGCTAAGCCTTGCTGTTCTCGAGCCAGTGGATTGTTGTCACCTTTGCCTATCCCGAAGAGGCCTTGGACGCACATTTCCATGGACTTTATTTCGGATCTCCCTGTCTCTCAAAAAATGTCCGTCATCTGGGTTGTGTGTGACCGCTTTTCTAAAATGGTTCATCTTGTACCCTTGCCTAAGTTGCCTTCCTCCTCTGAGTTGGTCCCTCTGTTTTTCCAGAACGTGGTTCGTTTGCATGGGATTCCGGAGAACATCGTTTCTGACAGGGGATCCCAGTTTGTGTCTAGATTTTGGCGGACGTTCTGTGCTAAGATGGGCATTGATTTGTCCTTTTCGTCTGCATTCCACCCTCAGACGAATGGCCAGACGGAGCGAACTAATCAGACCTTGGAAACTTATTTGAGGTGTTTTGTTTCTGCTAATCAGGATGACTGGGTTACCTTTTTGCCGCTGGCCGAGTTTGCCCTTAATAATCGGGCTAGTTCTGCTACCTTGGTTTCTCCTTTCTTTTGTAATTCGGGGTTTCATCCTCGTTTTTCCTCTGGTCAGGTGGAGCCTTCTGATTGTCCTGGAGTGGACATGGTGGTGGATAGGTTGCATCAGATTTGGAGTCATGTGGTGGACAATTTGAAGTTGTCCCAGGAGAGGGCTCAGCAGTTTGCTAATCGCCGTCGCCGCGTGGGTCCTCGACTTCGTGTTGGGGACTTGGTGTGGTTGTCTTCTCGTTTTGTTCCTATGAAGGTCTCTTCTCCTAAGTTCAAGCCTCGGTTCATCGGTCCTTATAGGATCTTGGAAATTCTTAACCCTGTGTCGTTTCGTTTGGATCTCCCGGCATCGTTTGCTATTCATAATGTGTTCCATCGGTCGTTGTTGCGGAGGTATGAGGTACCTGTTGTTCCTTCGCTTGAGCCTCCTGCTCCGGTGCTGGTGGAGGGAGAATTGGAGTATGTTGTGGAGAAGATCTTGGATTCTCGTGTTTCCAGACGGAAACTCCAATATTTGGTCAAGTGGAAGGGTTATGGTCAGGAGGATAATTCTTGGGTGGTTGCCTCTGATGTTCATGCTGATGATTTGGTCCGCGCTTTTCATAGGGCTCATCCTGGTCGCCCTGGTGGTTCTCGTGAGGGTTCGGTGACCCCTCCTCAAGGGGGGGGTACTGTTGTGAGTTCTGTTTTTGGGCTCCCTCTGGTGGTTACTGATGGTACTGGGTGATTTGTGTTCTGCTGTCTCTGGTGTCCACCTGTTCTATTAGCATTTGGGAGTTTCCTATTTAACCGGGCTTTCTTGTCATTTCCCCGCCGGCTATCAAGGTTATCAGAGTGTTTTGTTACCTCAGCTTCTGGCTTCAGTAATCTTCAGGACAAGCTAAGTTTTTGATTTTCTTGTTCCACGTTTTGCTTTATTTTTGTCTTGTCCAGCTTGCATATAATTGTTTCTTTGCTGCTGGTTGCTCTAGTGGGCTGTAATTGCTCCTCATGTTCCATGAGTTGGAACATGAGTTCAAGTAATTACAGGATGGTTTTTTGAAGGGTTTTTTGCTGACCGCGCAGTTTACTTTTGTATCCTCTGCTATCTAGTTTTAGCGGGCCTCATTTTGCTGAATCTGTTTTCATACTGTGTATGTGCCTTCCTCTCATTTCACCGTCATTATATGTGGGGGGCTGCTATTTCTGTGGGGTATTTCTCTGGAGGCAAGAGAGGTCTGTGTTTCTTCTAATAGGGGAAGTTAGATCTTCGGCTGGTGCGAGACGTCTAGGACCAACGTAGGCACGTTCCCCGGCTATTGTTATTTGTGTGTTCAGGTTTAGGGTCGCGGTCAGCTCAGGTTCCATCACCCTAGAGCTTGTTGGTGCTTGTCCTTTTGTGATTCCCTGCCATTGGAATCATGACAGTTCCCATGGCATTTTTTCTAAATTATTGAAATAATTTTAAAAAACTGCTTGGTTTCCTCCTCATTTTTGACAACCAGCCAAACTAAAGCAGACAGCTGGGGTCTGGTATTCTCAGGCTGGAAAAGGGCCATGAATATTGATCTCCCCAGCTTAAAAATAGCAGCTCGCTGCCACTCAGAAAAGGCGTATCTATTAGATGTGCCAATTCTGGTGCTTTGCCCCGCTCTTCCATCTTGCCCTGTCATCTATAAGATGCCTATCCATTACTCATCCTATAGTTGTACAGTAAATAAACACACAATCAGAATAAAGTCCTTTATTTTATTTATTTTATTTTTAAAAATAATTAACAGTTATACTCACCTGTTATGTTTGCTAATGACAGGTGTTATGAAGGCAATCCAGAAACACAGTGTGCTTAGCGATCAGAGCGCACACAGTGATCTGACAAATACCCAAAAATACAAGAACGAGCTCTGAGACGTGGAAACTCTGTAGACTGCACACCTGATCCTATCCTAAACACAACTAAAAGCGGCTGTGGATTGCGCCTAACAACTACCTAGGCAACTCGGCACAGCCTAAGAAACTAGCTAGCCTGAAGATAGAAAAATAGGCCTGACTTGCCCCAGAGAAATTCCCCAAAGGAAAAGGCAGCCCCCCACATAAAATGACTGTGAGTAAGATGAAAAGACAAAACGTAGGGATGAAATAGATTCAGCAAAGTGGGGCCCGATATTCTAGGACAGAGCGAGGACAGTAAAGCGAACTTTGCAGTCTACAAAAAACCCTAAAGCAAAACCACGCAAAGGGGGCAAAAAAACCCACCGTGCCGAACTAACGGCACGGCGGTACACCCTTTGCATCTCAGAGCTTCCAGCAAAACAAAAGACAAGCTGGACAGAAAAAAAGCAACAAAAAAGCAAAAGGCACTTAGCTATACAGAGCAGCAGGTCACAGGAACAATCAGGAGAAGCTCAGATCCAACACTGAAACATTGACAAGGAGCAAGGATAGCAGCATCAGGCGGAGTTAAGTAATGAAGCAGTTAACGAGCTCACCAGAACACCTGAGGGAGGAAGCTCAGAAGCTGCAGTACCACTTGTGACCACAGGAGTGAATTCAGCCACAGAATTCACAACAGTACCCCCCCCTTGAGGAGGGGTCACCGAACCCTCACCAGAGCCCCCAGGCCGACCAGGATGAGCCGCATGAAAGGCACGAACAAGATCGGAAGCATGAACATCAGAGGCAAAAACCCAGGAATTATCTTCCTGAGCATAACCCTTCCATTTAACCAGATACTGGAGTTTCCGTCTAGAAACACGAGAATCCAAAATCTTCTCCACAATATACTCCAATTCCCCCTCCACCAAAACCGGGGCAGGAGGCTCAACAGATGGAACCATAGGTGCCACGTATCTCCGCAACAACGACCTATGGAATACATTATGTATGGAAAAGGAGTCTGGGAGGGTCAAACGAAAAGACACAGGATTGAGAACCTCAGAAATCCTATACGGACCAATAAAACGAGGTTTAAATTTAGGAGAGGAAACCTTCATAGGAATATGACGAGAAGATAACCAAACCAGATCCCCAACACGAAGTCGGGGACCCACACGGCGTCTGCGATTAGCGAAAAGTTGAGCTTTCTCCTGGGACAAGATCAAATTGTCCACTACCTGAGTCCAGATCTGCTGCAACCTATCCACCACAGAATCCACACCAGGACAGTCCGAAGACTCAACCTGTCCTGAAGAGAAACGAGGATGGAACCCAGAATTGCAAAAAAATGGAGAAACCAAGGTAGCCGAGCTGGCCCGATTATTAAGGGCGAACTCAGCCAACGGCAAAAAGGACACCCAATCATCCTGGTCTGCAGAAACAAAACATCTCAGATATGTTTCCAAGGTCTGATTGGTTCGTTCGGTCTGGCCATTATTCTGAGGATGGAAAGCCGAGGAAAAGGATAGGTCAATGCCCATCCTACCACAAAAGGCTCGCCAAAACCTTGAAACAAACTGGGAACCTCTGTCAGAAACAATATTCTCAGGAATGCCATGCAACCGAACCACATGCTGAAAGAACAAAGGTACCAAATCAGAGGAGGAAGGCAATTTAGCCAAGGGCACCAGATGGACCATTTTAGAAAAGCGATCACAGACCACCCAAATGACTGACATCTTTTGAGAAACGGGAAGGTCAGAAATGAAATCCATCGAAATATGTGTCCAAGGCCTCTTTGGGACCGGCAAGGGCAAAAGCAACCCACTGGCACGAGAACAGCAGGGCTTAGCCCTAGCACAAATCCCACAGGACTGCACAAAAGTACGTACATCCCGTGACAGAGATGGCCACCAGAAGGATCTAGCCACTAACTCTCTGGTACCAAAGATTCCAGGATGACCAGCCAACACCGAACAGTTTTGAGGATACCCGCTGGCTCAGATAAACCCGGAGAGTCGGGCACAAAACTCCTAGACAGAGCATCCGCCTTCACATTTTTAGAGCCCGGAAGGTACGAAATCACAAAGTCGAAGCGGGCAAAAAATAACGACCAACGGGCCTGTCTAGGATTCAAGCGCTTGGCAGACTCGAGATAAGTCAAGTTCTTATGATCAGTCAATACCACCACGCGATGCTTAGCTCCTTCAAGCCAATGACGCCACTCCTCGAATGCCCACTTCATAATTACGCACTAAGCGGTCTAGACATCCCCTTGAGGATGCCCGCTGGCTCAGATAAACCCGGAGAGTCGGGCACAAAACTCCTAGACAGAGCATCCGCCTTCACATTTTTAGAGCCGGAAGGTACGAAATCACAAAGTCGAAGCGGGCAAAAAATAACGACCAACGGGCCTGTCTAGGATTCAAGCGCTTGGCAGACTCGAGATAAGTCAAGTTCTTATGATCAAGTCAATACCACCACGCGATGCTTGGCTCCTTGTACTGTTATGTTTGCTAATGACAGGTGTTATGAAGGCAATCCAGAAACACAGTGTGCTTAGCGATCAGAGCGCACACAGTGATCTGACAAATACCCAAAAATACAAGAACGAGCTCTGAGACGTGGAAACTCTGTAGACTGCACACCTGATCCTATCCTAAACACAACTAAAAGCGGCTGTGGATTGCGCCTAACAACTACCTAGGCAACTCGGCACAGCCTAAGAAACTAGCTAGCCTGAAGATAGAAAAATAGGCCTGACTTGCCCCAGAGAAATTCCCCAAAGGAAAAGGCAGCCCCCCACATATAATGACTGTGAGTAAGATGAAAAGACAAAACGTAGGGATGAAATAGATTCAGCAAAGTGGGGCCCGATATTCTAGGACAGAGCGAGGACAGTAAAGCGAACTTTGCAGTCTGCAAAAAACCCTAAAGCAAAACCACGCAAAGGGGGCAAAAAAACCCACCGTGCCGAACTAACGGCACGGCGGTACACCCTTTGCGTCTCAGAGCTTCCAGCAAAACAAAAGACAAGCTGGACAGAAAAAAAGCAACAAAAAAGCAAAAGGCACTTAGCTATACAGAGCAGCAGGTCACAGGAACAATCAGGAGAAGCTCAGATCCAACACTGAAACATTGACAAGGAGCAAGGATAGCAGCATCAGGCGGAATTAAGTAATGAAGCAGTTAACGAGCTCACCAGAACACCTGAGGGAGGAAGCTCAGAAGCTGCAGTACCACTTGTGACCACAGGAGTGAATTCAGCCACAGAATTCACAACACTCACCTAACCTTCATTCCATTTAAGCCCTTGTGTCAAGTAAAAAAACAGAAAATAATAAACAACAAAAATACTCACCTAATGCCCCTTCCACTGAAGCCATGGTCTCCTGTAAAAATAATAATAAAAAACAACCATATGCCTCACCTGTCCGTCATTCTGTCCTATGCCATAATCTATGTCAGTTGTCAACCTGGACGATGCTAAGTTCACTGCAGTTCTCACTCACCGCTGCACCATGAGACTTCTTCTCACTGTGCTAGCGATGATCTTACCAAGATCCATGCAGTTCAGGGGCCTGACTGGGAACACAGCCTCAGTGACCTGCGATAACCTTGATGACATCACCGCTAGTCATTCAGACTGAGTTCGGAGCAACTCATTCCCCACTAGTTCTTGGCACTGTCCTGGTTAAAAACTGTTCATCCCCAGACATGGATTACGGCATGGGACAGAAAGATGGACAGGTGAGTGATATGGTTGTTTTTTATTCATTTTTTTTTTACAGGAGAACATGGCTTCAGTGGAATGAACATTATGTGAGCATAAATGTGTTTGTTATTTTTAAATAAAAAAATAAGAGTGTGGTTTTTTATTTACAAATAAAGCATTTTATTCTAGCTGTGTGTTTATTTACAATAAACTATAGGATTAGTAATGGATAAGCGTCTTATAGACGTCTCTCTATTACTAAGCCATGGGTTTGATGTCACTGGACAATAAAAAGGTGAAATCAACCCCACAAATATGAACCCCACTTGCCACCACCAAAGGGTAAGTGTGAGAAGCCATGCAAAGCACCAGAATTGGCGAGTCTAGTAGATGCCTCTATTATGGTTGGCTGAGGGCTGCTATTTTTAGGCTGGGGTAGGGTTGAGCGAAACGGGTCGAACATTTTCAAAAGTCGCCGACTTTTGGCTAAGTCGGGGTTTCATGAAACCCGATCCGACCCCTGTGCGGGGTCGGCCATGCGGTACGCGACTTTCGCGCCAAAGTCGCGTTTCAATGACGCGAAAAGCGCCATTTCTCAGCCAATGAAGGTAAACGCAGAGTGTGGGCAGCGTGATGACATAGGTCCTGGTCCCCACCATCTTAGAGAAGGGCATTGCAGTGATTGGCTTGCTGTCTGCGACGTCACAGGGGCTATAAAGAGGCGTTCCCGCCGACCGCCATCTTACTGCTGCTGATCTGAGCTTAGGGAGAGGTTGCTGCCGCTTTGTCAGAAGCAGGGATAGCGTTAGGCAGGGTCCATTAACCACAAAACCGCTTGTGCTGCAGCGATTTGCACTGTCCAACACCACCCTCGGTGTGCAGGGACAGTGGAAGTTTTTTTTTTTTTTTTTTCCCCTCAGCGCTGTAGCTCATTGGGCTGCCCTAGAAGGCTCCCTGATAGCTGCATTGCTGTGTGTACGCCGCTGTGCAAACCAACTGCTTTTTTCAAAGCACAAATCCTCTTGTTCCTTCCTTTCTGCACAGCTATCTTTTTTGTTTGTCCACACTTTTTATTTCATTTGTGCATCAGTCCACTCCTTATTGCTGCCTGCCATACCTGGCTGAGATTACTGCAGGCAGGGAGATAGTAGCTGCCTGCCATACCTGGCT